>NC_041026.1:5729312-6029312 GCF_900634625.1 Parambassis ranga | reverse complement strand
TTCCTTTAAGTTTGACCAAGTGATTACTCGGACTGAAAGAGGAACTGATCGATAGACTGGTCAAAGGTCCAGCCTAATTTTGTGGACACAATCAATAATCTCAAGAATACCTTGATGGGATTTCTCAAGAGTTTGGTACAAATCTCAGCCAGGATGGATGGATTTGTAGGAGCCCAGAATGAACAGGTTAGACTCAAAGGTCAAAGGTCACTCTGACATGCTAACTGTAACCAAATCCTCGAGCACCTCTGACCTCTGAGAACCAACAATGGCGAGCTCAACCTTAATAACCTGCCTGGTTGAAATAGGTAATATAATGAGTACACACTGATTGACAGTTCCTAATAATTCAATTCCTAATAAACCAAAGGCTACACAGTGACAACACTGTGGTACAACAACATCTGTCCTGTTACATAAGCCGCAGTTGTCATCTGGACGGATTGAAAGTCTCTAAGTCAAAGTGAGTGTTTTATTACAGCAGAGAGAATGGCCGCCGGCATCTACTGCTGGATGCTAATCCTCCAGCATTGATCGCTATAAGCCCTTGCAGACCTCAATCACAGCTGCATGTGGCGGTGAGGAACCTTTAGAGGGGTCAAGGAAATGTCAACAGGAAAGCAGGGGATTTCTAAGGATTCAAAAGGAAGGACCACCAAGGAGGCAGAGGGCACAGGGTCTTACCGGTATTTGGAGGTGTCAACCACACTGACCTGTCACTGCAACTTGCAAAAAAAATCATATTTTACAGAAAAGTAGGAGACAGAATGTGTTTTTGGTTAAATCCAAGGGGCAAATTTAACAACATCAAAATGACAACCCTTCACTAGCACCAGTTAAATAACATGCCTGTAAGCGTAATAACACCTGACATGACTCCAGATGAACGGAAGGAGCAGTGGACTTTGTCAGGTGCTATTTCTTTTAATCCTTGGATTATCTGACTTTTCAGTGTTCTAAATATTCGCTGACAGCTGATGATGGTTCAGTCTGAGCACAAAGACAAAAAACAATCCCATCCATCTGGTGTTTTCCTATTTTAAAGCAGCCAGGTGAGTCCAAAGGAAAGATCTGCCGCATTGGTTTCACCCCCAATAAATGTGCTATTCAGAACAACTTCAGCTCAATCTGTCTTTCGCTGTGGGCTAAATTTCCACAGCCAGGATGGGGACACAGATGTTCTGCACTGTAGATTTTACCCAAGGCCCCATTCACACTGGAGAAAGTCAATCCAGCTAGAGTAGGAATCTGGCTATCACACACATGTGTCCGTGCTTATTCTGGCTTAACCCGGTGTGTTTGTTGTCCTCCAAACCACTAGGTGGCGCCTCGTAATTACAGAGTCTGTTCAGGTCACGGTAGGAGGTAGGAGGTCGAGCGTTTTTTTTGTCCCGTGTCGCTTGTTCTTTCATTTTCTTCGGTTCAAAAAGCAGTTTATTCCTTTGTAGCCCTGCAAGGCAAAGCTGTCGTAGTTCTACGGTTGTTTACATACGGTTTTTGTACGCAACCCAGACACTGTCCCCGTGGACTCGGAAGTATCACAGCGCTAGCGGGATTCGCTAGCCACATTTGCGTTCAGACCTGAGCCAGATGCAAGCCAATCCGACTAGATCCACCTCCGAGAGGTGGATTGAAATCAGATACGGCCTGAATCCTGCTCTAGCCGGATTGATTTCCCCAGTGTGAACGGGGTCATAGCAATGTTTTCATCTAGATGACAAAAGAACTGATTTGTTGTTTCAGTATTCATACTGGAGAACAACGGATCACTTCTAATGGAGCTAAAGAGTGAATAGATGTGGAAACACTGGACACTAAAGAGGCAAAAGGAGCCAGGAAATCTCTTCACGGTGAGTTAATCCAACTTGTGCCGGATGTTCCATCGCTAATCCTTCAGCATTGATCGCTTTAAGCCCTGTCAGACCTCAATCACCGCTGAATGTATTGGTGCAGAGCCTCCAGAGGGGTCAAGAAAATGCCAAAAAGAAAACTGACTGACTCGGATGTGAATAAGTGGAGAGTGAAGGTAAACTCCTGACGGCGGGTATCCAGAGGCATCAATCGACACAATCTGTCAAAACAACTCGGAAAGAAGTGCTTCAAAAAATAGGAAGAAGACTTCATAAGTAGAAAAACTTTCAGTTTTACTGTACTCTAAACATATTGGAGGTCATTAAACCAAAAACTTCCTCAGAGCCTTATGTCATCCACAGAGGTGTGGCCTGAGCTGCCATCTTGGTTATCAAAGAGGTGGTGTGTGAGTGCAGCTGAGGCTAGCAGCTAGTGCTCTCTAACAGCAGCGCCTCAGCAGCCACACACTTCATTACATTTACATTTTTGAGCTGTATAAAAGGAGTGACTCACATGGGAAGCCACCCTCAAGTGGCCACTCGAGGAACTGCACTTTCTTTTTTTTGCACTGCACTTTTCTTTTTCACCAGGGGCAGTTTGTGTATGTAGCAACCACAGTATCTTTCAGCACTGGAGGTTAAAATTAGCATGATGTTTACACACGGCCAATCTGCTGGAATTAGCTACCAGCTTACATGAAAGGAACCTCTCTTCTGAAATATGCTCATTTCAGATTTCAGTTTTATTTTTGAGCATCAACACTGCAGGTTGTATAGCAGCTCAACACGCTGATCTGCCTCATCCAATGACAAACCAAAGTATTCGGCCTTCATGCAAACACAAGGGTGGCTGCAGCTAATCCTATAGAACAACCATATATCACACAGAGTTCATTATTGGCCTTCTTTTTCTTGGATCCTGCTGCTGAGGAGAAATCTAACGGTAATACTGTATAATCCAGAGTCGGCAGCGGTCAGTTCTCATGTACAATAAAGGAGGCAGATTACACAGATGTAATAATAAAGCAGCTCTCCAGGAAGAACGCTGTGACTTTACATGCAGCAAGGATCTGTCCCCACAGGGGGTTGGTGCTCTAATGCAATGACTTTGCATAGAAGTGCATTCACTGCAGGGTCAGAGGACTTACTGATACACTCAGTGTGTGTGTGTGTGTGTGTGTGTTAAGAAATGGAAGCCCTCCTGGGTCTTAAAGGGTCAGAAACAACATCAACGGAAGCTGGAGGTCAGACAGAGCCAGGGAGGGCTGAGGGAGAAGCTTTAGAAGTCATCTGATCCCGCAACACTCATACTCAGGGGGGGAGCACAACCTTACCCCAGAACACACACACTTTACAAACTGATTACTTCAGCCTATTATACAGCTGAATAGATTGCTCTGATAAGGAAAGAAAAAGAAGGAAAATTGTGACTGTCTGGCTCCAAAAACACGATCATGTGGTGGGACTGATGCCAAAACATACAACCACATCCAGCCAGGAGACACATATAGATCTTGAGCAGGTCAGATGGGGATGGACTTGACACCATCAGTGCCAAAAAAGTGTTTTTAAAATGACTAATTCTGATTAATGAGTGCAGCATGACACCCTGGGACAAAGGTGGCAGCTGATTGGATGTTCATCTTAAAGGAAATTCAACCAATCAGAACACAGAGGAACAACAACGAACAGCAGTTTACACATCGGTGTTTGATCACAGGGGGCTGATTGGTCTGAGACCCATCGTGGTTAAAATGTGAGCACGCAGACTGAAGCCTGGCAGGATGGCTGAGAAAGACCAGGATGTGAACATGACATGTTTTGACGTCCCCTCTCAGCCCTGAGGGTTGCTGAGTGACTGTGATGTGTGTCTAGAATAATTAAGCATCTTCCTCATGGAATTCTGACCTATAGATATGGTCCAGACTGCAGCGATCTTCATCATGGCTTTGGTTCTGGAGTTGAAGCGGCTGTGCTCTATGGGGTTGCGGATGGCGACGTATCGGTCCAGGGAGATGGCACACAGGTGCATGATGGAGGCGGTGGAAAACAGCACGTCCAGGTAGATCCAGATCGGACACAGAGCGCTGGGGAGCGGCCAGGCGTAGTCTGGAGGATGAAAGAAAAAGAAAACACATGTGTGTGTTATCATGCAGCCTGACATATATATATACCTCCAGCTAATGGTCCAGCTCAGTGAACGCCATCCGGGTTAGCAGACCATGGAGGCTTAAGACGCTGCATGCAGAGGCGGACTAAACTTTAATTAATTAGAAAGCTTCAAAGCAACAGAGTCCCTTAGATGCACTGAAAGAGAAATCAGATGAAGGGGGTGCTCTGATTGTAGCGTTTACACGGTTATAATCAGGTGAAGGTGTTTACATGGAGAGTTCTGCAGCTGGAGATTAGAGGTTATAAGAAGATTAGTTTAATCATAGGACTCTGAGGCTGTGCTTTTGTCACAGGTGAGTGGAAAACAGGTTCCTTTAGAGTTTGTGTTTGATGTTTTTGTAGCTGTGTGGCCTCAGATTAGTAAAAGATGGGACCAACAAGGTAACACACATCTTGCTAACCTTCACACTTCGTGCATTATGGCTGAGTTGTACCAGTGAACAACTGTGAGTACACTAACACGCAAAGAATTGTTAGGATGCTAACAGTTTGCATGCATTGAGTGAATTCTGCCAGTGGCTGTAGCTTTGTAGCTTGTTTAGTAAACAGTCAGCATGCTAACATGCTAAACTGAGAAAATTAGCATGACCTTGTGCAATGTTTGCAAACACAACCCTTTCGTGTTGTTCGGGACAAAAACGTCCTCTAACTTTAACGGTTTTAAAAATATATCAGAAAAATATTTTTTTCATATTTTTTTGCCATTTTGTGTGTTTTTTCTATTTATCAGCACCACCCCTTATGAAATTAGTGATTAAAGGGTTAAATTGTTGTTAAATTGTTTTACTACTTTTGTTTTAAGTTAATTAAAAGGTCTATGCAAAAAAATATGAAAAAATATTTATCCAATATATTTTTAAAACCGCTAAAGTTAGGGGACGTTTTTGTCCCGAACAACATGAAAGGGGGTAAAATTTGCCCACAGTGTTTTATTGACCTATGAAAAATTTTAAAATCATATTAACATTTATGTAAAATGAAGCTTATTCAGCAAAAATGATACAATTTGCTCACATATTGACAAAGTAATGGCCAAAATAAAATTACTCTCAGAGGACAAAAATGTCCCGAACAGTGCATAAGGGTTAAACAATTCTACCTGGTCTGTGCCCGTAGCTTTGGCTCTTGTTAGCTTTCGTGCACACATAAGATGATTAGCATGGTATAAAAACTAATTAGGGTAGAATATAGAATGCTAACGTAAATAAGGTAAGGAGTATTAAATGGAATGTTAGCATGGGTTTGTTTACAGATGCTAACATGTTGAGTGTGTGTAGATGCATGTGTCCAATCAGAAACATAAATGTGTGTTTATGCACATTTCAGACCAACAGACCACACAGTGATGGTGCTGAGGCGTGAAATAAAGAGTTAACACATGAGTTTCACACCTGATGTAGCAGATATTCACCCCCCAGCAGGAAACATCAGATTTACCGTAGGGTCTGTGGAGCTAAAAATGAATAAAATGTTGTTTTCCAGTGATGCTCTGTTGATCCCTGAGGGTTAGCTTCCTTCCATGGTGAGATCACAGGTCAGAGCCGGTGCCTATAGAGCTGGCAGCGTGTTAGCGTGCTGCCTCGGCACTCTGCAGGGTGAACATTCGGGGTCAGAGGGAATTAAATCCCTTTAGTGTCTGAGCAGCGGGCCAACAAGTACCGCCTGGGACGCCGAAGCAAGGACTACATCCACAGGTTAGCTCAAATGGGCTATTAGCATCCTAGCAGCAGATGGATTTCCCTTTAAATGCCGCCACGCAGGACACAAACAAAGTGTAACGTAAAATATTCAACATCCAGCTTCACTTCCAGCTGCGTCAGCGCTCTGACGAAGGCGCACGCTGTCCCTCTGTATCTCCCTACGCCTGCAGGCATTTATAGACGCAGTCCTTTCTTCACAGAGGATGGAGCCTGAAGCCAAACACACACACACACACACACACACACACACACACACACACACTCCTCACTTAATTTCATCCCTGATTTGTAGGACACGCATGTAGCAAGAATCACGTGTTTGTTTGTGTATGTGTGGGAGGCGGCTTGCATAACTTTTTCAGAGGTCAGACACTTATTGGGGGCACTGCATGACACACACACACACACACAGAAGGTGTTACTCAGCTGGCTACCGGGTGTGTTGGATTTTCTCATGAACACGCTGAGTGCTGCATTTGAATGTGTGGAGGTAATGAACACACATCACAGAGGCACGGCCTCACACACATGATGTGATTAAAGCCTCTTTCTAATTGAAATGGTGTGTGCTGCGACGTTAAGTGAAACTGTTCTCACACGAGTTTTTATTGTAAACCACAGGCCATGTTCATCGCTGTTGATTTGTTAAACCTCGTGTGTGTGTTGCTGCTGCTTCTTCTCATCAAACATCGTTGTTTTCTTTGTGTGTTTCTTTAAAGATTTAGCTTTGGGATTGTTTAGGTCAAATCTACAAGAACTCAGCAGTCCCCTCGCGTCATATATAATCAGGGTTTTATTATCACTATGTTTTATCTCTCAGGATCGTAGTGAAACGCACAAAAACACAAAGCTATGGCACGTTAGCCTGGGGCAAAAAACATGAGGAGCGATCTACAACCATGGTTTCAGTGCGCGTTTCAAACTCCTCACCGTGACTCAAGTGTCATCACTGGAAGCAGTTCATCACATTTCATGCAAAGGAACTGCTCAAGACTGACAGTGACCTTTCACTTCATGCGTGTGTGTCTGTATTTGTCTTTATTTTTTTGCAGGAACTCTGTTGTCAGGCATCTGTATAGCTAAGGAAACAGGAAGTTTCCGCTGGGAGGGCGTGGCAGGCCAAATGAATAAGCCGCCAGTTTCACCGTGCCACGTAAACGGCATGTTGTGACCGCACAGCGCCACACGCTGTTGCTGCCACTCTACTCATTAGCATCCCAGAGGCGACCTAGAGGAGACACTCCGCTCCCCCCGCCCCCCAATAATGCAGCTGCAACGGGTAAGGTTACAAATGGGATGAGACCGTGATGGCGGACACCTGTGATCACCTGGGTGATCACAGAGACGTGATGTGATCAGGATAACGATCCTCATTATTCCAGCCCAGTGACATTCATCTCCATTCTGTTACAGACCATCTGAAGTCACCATCAGCGTCATTTAAATCATGTGGTATACAAACAGTTAAAAGCTGTGTGTGTGTGTGTGTGTGAAGATGAAAAGTTCCTGAATTGCCGCCACATCATCTTCTATCATAATAATCAGTGTCATCATCACTATTACCGTAATCAGAGCAGTTTATTGTCAGTTTAAATGGTGTCAGAACACTCTGTGGTGTGTGTGTGTGTGTGTGTGTTTGTATTGTCTATCACTCAGCCAGCCATGGAGATCAATGCAGTGAAGTACCAGTCTGATGGATAACACTGCAAGTATAGATCCAGGCTCCATGTGTGTGTGTGTGTAAATGACAGACACACACTGTGCATCAGTCTTGCTGTGTTTGTGCATCTGTTGGTGAAGTGGAGAAAAGAAAAAGACACATTTGTCAGCGCTCTCTGTCTTTAAAGTCTGTTTGTGTGGAACATTGATTAGCACAGCGAGCAATCAGCAGCAGCTTGAACCAACAGACAGACACACAGTGAGTGAGCGAGTGTGTTCTGCTTGATGCTTCGAGCTAAAAGCTAGAGACCCAACACACACACAGTAAATACACTAGTCGCTTGGATTGCCGGTAGGCGGTGCCGGTTTGGAACCAGGTTTGAGTCCTTGGGAGTCAAACTTCTCCTGTCTATTGCAACTAGACGACAATTTTGTTATTAAAGGTCTCAGGTCTCATCAGGAGCAGCCGCACGGACCCTGTCAAGGAGCAACCAGCCATTCTAGGAACCTGTATCTCTACACGGTAGGTGTCAACCAGGAAGAAGGATTAGTGCTTATTGATACTTTAATCATCTTGAATGCCCATAGCTTGTTAGTGCTAAGCTCAACAGGGTTCCACTTGCTGTTTAAAGACCTTCACCACAGGGTCTGAGCCTAGGGTTAGCTCCTGGTTTTCCTTCTCAGAGCAGGGTGCTTGTAATCTTTCTTCCCTCACCCAGAGAGGTCTTCAGCATTGACCAGATGGCAGATCCTGCCAGGAGCAATTAGCTCTAGACAACAAAGCCCAGATCCCATGATCCCAGCAGGAGGTGCTCTCCAAATCAGGCCAGAAGGTAAATCTGGGGGAGGATTTGAACAGCTGGAATCTGAATGGTTCAAGCTGCTGGTCAGCCAGAGGACGACCCGGCCTGATGATCTCTGCCCCCCCCTGTTGCGACTGTGTCCCTAAAGGACTAACCAGTTTAGAGAATGTACGAATGAATAATTGATCCTCCAGGAAGGATAACCAATGTATTCCAGCACAGGCAGGTCAGGTCAGACTAGAACATCTACAGATATAAATCCATCTGGTGGCCAGAAACACACAGATCAACGATGGCTAATGGCGCTCTGTGCTTTACAAGCCGATGATATTTTTACATGCTGTGTGTACAGACCTAAATGGATTATTAATGTGAGTGAATACGCTGACCTGCTTCATGACACAAACCCTGCTGCTCTCAGACGTACTTGAGACGTGAGAGCAAACCTATAAAAATCTTAAATTCTGACCTGGTAAAACTCGAGATCAATAAAACATTTACAAGACGGGCAGGCCATGTCAAGACACCTTATACATTTATTATTAGGCAAGTGCTGAAGGGACTCTACTATATATTACACCTGACGTGGCCTCGGACTTGACTTGGAGCTCTTCTTGAGGACTTTAAAAAGCTCTTATGTTGTAGCGGTAACATTTAGAGGAAAGTACCAAACAGATCCATCATTAAATATGTGGAAATGCTCACAGATAAGACATCAGCTGAAAGCCGCAACTACATTCATCAGAAAGTTCAGCGAGTTCTTGGGAAACCGGTAATGTGAACATTAACAACGATGACTGTCATCAAAACCTTTGAAGGTCAGCGTCTGTTTATCTGCAGCTCTGAAAACAGCGACTATCAGGCCGGTGATCAGCTCTGTGATGCTGACATTTACAGCAGAAATGTATCTTTGAAGTGTTAATGCGCAGACCTGGACAGAAATGTTAGCAGAGATCTTTAATTTGAGACAGAAAATAAACACACAGCCTTCGATGTAGCATCCTGTTACTCTTAACGTGGGTGTCTGTGCAGAACTCTGGCAGCCATAGTGTAAGGAAGAACAGCAGTTGATAGCTGCTATGATAGTGCAATTATCCTCCGGCTCTTGAATAGCTTGCAAAATAACAGTGTGCAGTGTCTCATGGAATAATCATTTCAATAATTGCACTGAAAAATGTTTTTTGAAACGATGACATGTCACACAGTGCTGCTGGCAGCAGCTGGTGAGTGGGCCTAGATCACAGGGGTAAAAATAAATGTGCACTGAAGATTGTTCAAATATTTGGTGAGATGTGTACACAAAGATCTGCCTCCTTCTAATCCAAATAAGACACGGAGGCATACCGACAGTCAGATATTATTATGAAGGTACCTGTAACTGTGACTGTAAATAAAGATGGAGGCAGGCAGATCCGAGGGCTACATGACCCATCTATCTATTGTCACACTGGAGATCCAGCTAGAGTAGGGTTGAATCCAACCTTAAGCTGGATACGTTCAGACCTATTTTAAAATCTGGCTATCACACACGTCTGTCTGCATTCAATCCGGCTTAATCAGGCTTGTTTGCTGTCCTCCAAACCACTAAAGTGTGCCTCGTAATATACAGAGTCCGTTCAGGCCGCGGTAGGACAACATGTGTGTATGCGTCGTGAGTTTTTTTTTGTCCTGTGTTGTTCATTGTTTGTTTTTTTTGGTTCAAACAGCAGTTTATTCCTTTGTAGCCCTGTGGAAAATAAACTCGGGGCAAAGTTGTCGTAGTTTGACAGTTGGTTACATACGGCTTTAAGTAAAGTATCACGTTGCTAGCCGGATTCACTAGCCGCATTTGCGTCCAGACCTGAGCCACATTTGAGCCAATCCGGCTAGATCCACCTTCAAGAGGTGGGTCGAGATCTATCCGGATATATCCAGATACGGATTTCCCCAGTGTGAACGGGGTCTTAGGCTTGTTTGCGGTCCTCCAAACCACTAGGTGAAGCCTCGTAATATACAGAGTCCGTTTAGGCCGCGGTGGGACCGCGTGTGCGCATGCTTCGAGCGGTTTTTTGGTTGAAAAAAATCAGGATATATCTAGATACGGCCCAAATCCCGCTCTAGCTGGATTTCCCTAGTGTGAACGGGGTATTAGTCACAGGGAAGCTGAAGCCTAAATGTCACCCCCTGACACGTAGCCTGCCTATTGCAGAGCTAACACTGTTCACATCTACAAGCTATGAGCAAAGCAATGAGCGTGATAGGCCGGCATGTAAAAATGGCACCCACCTAAACTTAACACTGTTAATTATGACTTCCTCAATAAATATTCTCCCTGAGTCACTGAACCTTTGTGTGGCCACATGAGGAACTGCACATTTTGACACTTCTAAGTAGTAACCTTAAATTCACCAGTTTGCCTGCATATGGATTAACCAGGACTATAGGTGGCTTCAGATCATGCCAAAAGTCTGAGCCTCCTAGTCTTTCAGAAAAGCTACGGTGGGATTCATCCACATTTATTCTGTTGGTTGTCAATGGCCAACAAAGACCCACGGATGATGTGAAATGTATTCTGGCTACTCACCATACAGGATGTTGATGAGGGAGATTGGCATGACCAGGATGCCCACCAGCATGTCCGCCACAGCCAGAGACCTCAGGAAGAAGTTGGTGGCATTCTGGAGCTTCTTCTCTAGCGACACCGCCAGGATCACCAGGATGTTGCCACCGATCGTCAGCGCGATGATGATGAGTATGAGCAGCGCCGGCCAGTTTTTCTCTTTCATCACCGCCCTGGTGACAGACTCGTGGGTGGTAGAATTGTCTGGACCTAAACTCATGGCTGCAGCACCTCCAACGTCTAGTCCCCATTGCAGGGTTTGGTTGAGGTCCAGGGGGCTGTTGCTGGGCCAAGCCATCCGACCCCCAACCTCCAGGGAGGAAGTAGTGGTGCCAAAACCACCAAGAAGAGCTCTTGCTGGGCCACCCATTCGAAACAAGGATAATTACCCTAATGTAGCTTGAAGCAGGACAGACTCCCCTGGTTGTAGTTTCCCCTCTTCACCAGGAGAAGGTGGAAACATTGAGAGGGGGTGTCTCTGAAGAGTTTCAGAGGTGTCTTCCCAAAAGAAGGGGTGGAAACAGGAAATTTAAGGGGAGGGGAGTGACAGGACAAGTGGGAAGAAAGGGTAGGGAGGGATCAGCTACAAGTGTGTGGGGGTTTATATTGTTTTATAGTGGAGTCTTGCTAGCTGCAAACAGCCAGAAAATGTTCTCTAAGCTTTAAATAATCCATTTCCTCCCGACAAGTCATTGGCAAGTTCTGAAGCTGTACGCTGAGCCGAAATGTCCTGATTTGCTTTCTCGTGTTCAGCCACGTCTGCCCCCTGATGGAAGCGAGACTTTCAGAGTTCCTGATTTAGATCCGGGAGCTGGACTGCTCACATCCATGGCTGCTGCAATATTTACAGGCGTTGTATCGAAGGAGCTTCTTCCAGATTAGAGCTGATGATCAGAGTGACCTGTAAAAAGACCCGAGAGAGAAAGTAGACACTTTATTCAGTTTGAACTTCCTGTTTGTACGAGTTCATCAAACCTTTGTCTCTTACAGTCTTGGACTAAGTTTAAATGTTCAAACCTGGGATTTAATGCTGATTGTACCCTTTCATAGTTAACTGTAAGAGAAGTTTAACCCTGCGGTGTGTGTGTGTGTTGCGGTACTGGCTGTCCTCTCTGTTTACCCTTACCAGTCTGACAGCTTAGTGATTTAACACCTCGTAAATGTCTTCAAGGATATAAGTGGAGGAGTGTGTGTGTGTGTGTGCACATATGTAACAGTGTGAAGCGTTTTACAGTGTGTGGGTGTGTGTTTAAGAATGAAAAGTGTGTGTGTGTGTGTGTGTGAGAGAGAGAGATAAAAAGGCAGCACATCTCCAGACGGCCACAGGCCTCCAGCTGAGATAGTTTAGTAGGCGGTGTGTGTCTACGATAGAATCAAGGAGAGTACAATAAGTCACACACACTCTGTGTGTGTGTGTGTGTGTTTCACTCGCTTGCACTGTGTGGGCATGTTAACATTTGTACTGTTTAATGCATGTGGCTGAATTCGCTTGTCTCTGTTTTGCATTTGTTTGTGTAAATTACTGCGTATGCAAATGAGTTGTTGAGGTGTGATTGTGTGCGAGCAGAATTCATTTAGAGTTTGTGGGCAGATACGTGTGTGTGTGTGTGTGATTCAGTATGTGAGCATGTTAATGACAAAATAAAACACAGAACCTACAGCCCTTTTTCTGGAACTGGCTCACAGGGGAGACAACAACCAAGATCCGTTCCTTGGAACAGCACCTCAGAGCAGAACCCACATAAACGCCTCACAGAACCAGGAGGCATCCTCCCAACAGGAGCCCCTCACCCGATCTGTAAGGGTGACACCAGCCCATCTTTACCACACCCCTGATCCACCTGTCGATCTTCGATTTTTTGTAACTTGATACCTCTGGCACAAGAATTTCCTTCGGGATTAATAAAGTTTTATCTTATCTTATCTTATCTTATCTTATCTGATCTCCCACTCACTCCCTCACTCATGAACTCCTCCACTTGAAGCAGTAACTCCTGATCCTGAGGGGGCACTCCGGCCTCATTATTAACCCATATATTAGGCCCTGAAAGGCCGAGATTGATCTCCTCTTTAGAACCAGGAAGCTGACAATATAGAGAAAATAAAAGTCTACCATGATTTAGTGATTATTTGTTGCGGCAGTAGGTCAATATAACTGTAGAGTAGTGCAGTTTCCTGAGTCCACTAATGAGGTTGATGTATGCGAGACTGCCAGTGATGGTACACAGCGTTATAATGAGGCCACTGCTACGTCTTTAAATAAAGACGAGGAGTTACATGCAGGAGTCAGTGTGTGTGTTCACAACCGCTCTGATAAAGCAGTGATACATCAGAGAGGGAGGATGCAGAGTGAGGAGGAGGAGACCCAAACATGGCAAACCAGCCCTTGCCTCCACAGGACTCAACAGAATGATTATGTTTCCCCTTAAATGGCCTGTTGTTTTGCTTTGAGCCTCTCAGGACAGCACACACTTCATTAGCCTCAAACCACAGATGAGATGCAGCCTGCCGAGCCGGAGCTCGCAGGAGCTCCTCGGCTAACCCATCACATTATCTGCAGGTTATAATTGCTTTTGTGACTATACAGCATGTTCCACCTCGCTTCCTCAGGCGTGGCTGAAGCACCTGCTGCGGACCAAGCCGCCGACGCTCCGCTCAAAGGCCACGGGCGTCGCTACGCTTTTCCCCGCGGGGCCGTTTCTGCTCAGTCAGATCAAACAGAGCGGGGTGGCAGGATTTTCTGCTTATTAGACTTGTCCTCCCTTTTTTCAGGCCTCACAACCAGTGGAATTTATTATGTGACAACAATACAGCAGATGGTTGGTTTCAGCTTGTGTCGCTCTGCAGGACAACGTCCACAACAGAGAGTCCCTCGGCTGCAGCTGAAGCTTCCTGAGATTGAGGTTCTTATTGCTAACCTTGCAAAAAAAAGCTAACAGTAGCCTGGGTATCCTCTTAGTGCAGCTAATATGTACTGCAGCATTTAGCTTTTTAATGCTACATGCTACGTGCTACGTGCTGTACAGCAGGTGAACAGTGTTTAGAATCCTGCCAATGATTTTCTGTCAGGAGAGCTACTTTCTGCAAGAAATGGTCTAATAATGATCCTACCATTTAATTTCTCTGTTTGGTTAGCAATCGTGCTAACACTTAACACAGTGCTTCACTTCAAGTGCAGAGAATCCTTTACAGGCTGGAGAAAATAGAAAAGAGAGAGGGAGAAATGAAGTGAGTCTGCAGCAGGTCGCCGACTTTAAAGCTGAGAGATCAGTGAGAAAGTGATGTGGCGCACTTTGAATCCACTTTACTCAGAATCATTGAGCATCTCAGGTACTGCAGGTGTCCTCTGTGTCTTCAAAGTGCAGAAAAATGAACAGCAGATGAGGGGACATTAAAGAAGAAGAAACAGTGAGAGAGACGCTGTCAGTAAATCTGCTCGCTTACTTCTCTTTGCCTCTGGATCAATGTGCTTGACCTTCTCCGCGGTTTGCTGTTACCGGCAGCCGTAACTCTTTCCGAGGTTACGCGGTCTCTCTCCGGCTGTATCAATCCCTCCGTCATCTGTCACTCCACACCTCCGGAGCGAAGGATCAGCGGCATCCATCAGTCTGCAGAGACACAGCGATGCACAAAGAAGAAAAAAACGGACTTTTGTGAAACGTTTCAGATGGAGGTGAAAGTGACTGAAAATGTCCTGAAACCACAGTGACTCCTACACACTCCAACAACCCACACACACCACCACCACAAACAACAACAATCTGCTGCAGCATTAATCTGCAGGTTCTTTCATCCAACATGAACACACAGGGCTCCACATCCTGCTGTGCAGCAGGTCAAGCAGGGAAACTGATGTCAGTGTGCAGAGCCAGATGATCCAAGACGAGGAAGACGACACAAAAGCTTTAACAGCTGATCCTGAAAAGTTCAACTTATCAGAACTCAGATGAAAAATGTCAAACAAGACACAACCAACCAACAAAAGCTGTGTGACAGTGACACGGTGGGATGGATGCACCCTGTCAGCCTGTGTGGGATGGATATGGATCCTATCTGACATGGGTCTGCACAGATGGAGCAGATGCATTACAGGCAGCAGACGGAGGGGCCTGGGTGGAGGTGCTGGAGGCAGAAAGAAGGAACAGGAGAAGCAAACACTGCTGCACTGACTGGGATCTGTCCGGACCTTTGGAGTCACCCTCAAGTGGCCACTAAAGGAATTGCATGAGCTTCACCTTCTCGTCATGTTTATGCATTGAAACTTTTGGGCACAGGGCGGCCATCTTGAAAATGATGCCTACATAGGTTGGGCTAAACCCACTGGGTGCTTCAACTGCATCATTTCAAGAAGATATTCATTGTAAAAGTGTAAAATTTTCAACAGAAAAAATTGCTCATTTTTGCTTTGTGTCATCTTAATTTACACAGAGCCAGAGGCATACAAACTAATACCTACACATCTGAGCAAATCTCCCAGCTGTTCCCTTTATTGTGACACCAACAGTGTTCAAATACACCTTGTGGTTGCTGAGATATAGTCTATTCATTTTGGGCAAGCTGATGCCTTAAAAACTAGGCTGTGGGGTGGAAGGGGTTAACCCTGACACATCCTCTCTGGCTGTGTGGACGGACTGATTCATATTTAGAAAAATCTGCAGAGAGTCAGAGGGTCTTTAAAGAGTCAAAGCGGACAAGTTCATTCTCTGCTGGATGATGTAAAGGCACATTAACACAGTGATAGCAGATAATCCCTCCATCTGTGTGTGTGTGTGTGTGTGTGTGAGGGAGGGAGAGAGGGAGGGGGATGAATGAGTGGATGAGTGATACAGTAACTAAAGGATATTGTGTCGGTCAACTGCTGTGGCAGAGCACAAAGGAAGGAACAGCTCGAGGTGTGTGTGTCAGCTGTTTGTGTATGTGTGTGTGTGGGCACGCCGATGTGTGGAAGGCATTACAATGCAGCGTGTAAAACTGAGTAGACAGATAACAGATCGGAGAGTGTTCACTCTGAGACACAATGGAGAACAGAACAGAGCGTTCCTTAAATCAGTCGAGGGGCTCAGATTATACACACACTCCGCTGCGCACACACACACACACACACACACACACAGACACACAAAGCCAGAGACGGAAAAGGAGCCTTTGGGTGCCACAGAGAGAGTAGTATACAAAGTGATGCTGACATATTAACGGCTCAGTACTACAGAGGTTTTAGAAGCTTCACTTTAAAAGCAGGAAAATGAAGTCGAGAGGAAAGAAGAGAAAGACTGAGGCGAGGAGATCCCTGTGTTCCACCCATCATCAGTATCATCATCATCATCTCTCTCTGTCCTGTCTCCCTCTTCTTCTCCTCCTCTCCCCGGCCATCTGTCAGCAGGAAGGTTCTCCTCATGAGCCGGGTCCTGCTCAAGGTTTAAAGGGAGTTTTTGACACTGTTGCTCTTAAGGGGGTTCAGGCTCTGGGTCTCTGTTAAGCGCTTTCAGACAATTCTATCTACCCGAATTTCCCCTCAGGGGGCGCTCTTTTTCAGAGAGGACAGGGTCCTACGGAAGTCAAAAAATGTAGTTTCTTAATGTAAGGGTTCAAAACAAAAGACACAGTATATTGAAAACCCATGAAGCACTCTTCATCCAGCGAGGCACACACTGTGTTCTTCAAAAACGTTTTAAGGAGTTTAAAATGAGCAGTGTCAGCGTCAGTTAAGAAATATTGCTGAGTGTGTTCTCCCAGTTTATTTGACGAAGACATATTGGTGTTTAATTAGTGCTTCAAGTTTATACAGCAGCAGCAGTGACACCCCACGGTGAGGAAGAGGAGGAGGAGGAGGAGGAGGAGGAGGAGGAGGTGAATGTGAGGAGAGACGTGAAAATGTCAGTCAGAGTCGATAAGGAAAATGGAGCATTTTTCACCGTTATCAGCAAAGAATACACACTCACAGACCACTCAACTATACATCACACACACACGCACACAAGCAGCAGAAACTCATTATGTTTCCTGAAAGGCCTCGTGGTTATTAATCAGAAACAGATCCGCCTCCCGTACGGGCAGACTGTACGGAGTGAATGAAGCACAAAGGGTGGAGGCATTAAGTGAACATCAAACGGAGAATCTTAGCAGCACCGTGCTTCTGAAAGAGATTAATTAACCCTCAAAATGAAGCTGACGGAAGACAGATTACAATCTGATGCTCAGAAATGTCAAGAAAGTGAATGGAAGTCGCCGCCGTCTGCACGGCTCGACCTGAAACAGTCGGCAGATCAATGAAAGAGACTTCATAAACAGCAGAGACAGTTTAATCGTCACTTGTTTAAGTTCATTTCAAAGGCTTAAGGTCACCTAATGTGTTAAATACAAGACATGAGCATGAATGAAGATTGATCCATTAATGAAGACACCTGAGCAGACATGTGTTAACATCTACTTTACATGACTCCACCTCCTGCATCCTTCTGCTACAGGAGCCCAGATAAGGTTTAATGATTTATACTGATAAAAAATACATGTACTATATTGATCCCAGACTGGGAAGTTTAACCCCTTCTAACATGGAGCTGTAGCCGGCGACAGAAATTGACATGCGCTGTTCAAACTGCCGTAGCTCTGGTTATGTTCGCGCTATTGAAAAAATCTCAACAGATTCTGAAAGCTATTACATTCATTACGGTAATGACCACATTGTGTGTGTTGGAGAGTTGATGTAAAATAGTTGGAGTCTAAATTTTGTAATCTCTTGTCTTGTTGCTGTACATTTATAGTTGTTTATAAAGAGATATATGATGAAAATTAAAATCTGTTTTTTACTTTTCTTATCACACACTGTTCTGAGCATTTATAACGTAATAACAAATATGTGCCAACTTTTGAAAGTTTTATTTTATCTGTCAAGAAAAATAGGTAAAAAACATAATCATTAAAAAAGAAGGCGAATTTATAATTACAGCAGTGAAAGGGTTAACTACTGCAGCAGCAAATACAATACATACATGCGCCCTCCTGTGGTCATGTGAGTAAGTGCAAGTACAACCCTCATGTCAGAAACCATGCTAGCTAAAAAAAAAATATAAAAAGGTGGAAAAGCTTGTGGCCGAAATGTGTGAAAGCGGAGATGTTAGCAAATGAAACCTGGCAGCACATCGAACCTAAAATCAAATATCAGTGGATCAGATCGAGATATCAGCAGATGAGGCCCACTGTGTCACTGTGACGTCCATTTAAGCTGCTGTCTGCACCTCTTCTCCTCCTGTAGTCGAGCAAACAGGTGCAGTTAGAACTTTTAACACAGAGAGCCACTGTGAGAAAATGGTGGAGAAGCTTTTTGCAAACGGCAGAATCGTCTTCAAACTGTCTTCTTACACCTAACCCATTCGTCTTGATGCCCAAACTGAGAGTCCGTTTGAAAATAGAAATGAAAAGCAACACGTGCTGTTTTTAACATAGGGGGAAACCAGAAGAAAGACCCGACCCCGGCTGCCTGACCCGTCATGGCGGCCCTCCTCTCCCTCCTCTCCCTCTGATTTTTTTTAACATTAAATTTTTGTTCCTGTAATTGAAAGTCAGGACACTCCAGCAGAGCAAGAAGCCTCTTCCTACGAGCCTGCTCTGTTCGTGTGTGTGTTTGAGTGTGCGCCTGAAATCTTTTCTGCTCTTTTGTGTTATTTTGTTTTAGCGTGTGTCTGCTGCTGTCAGAAATTCCATTAAAGCGCCGTTGATGTGTCAACAGCAGCTCCGTGAGCACAACAACAATCGGGGCTCTGAGCGGGAGCGGCTCGGTGAAATGGAGGCAATCAGACAGACATTTTACCCTAAAAAAATAAAAAATAAAAGAGTAGAAATGGCCTTTCTGCTTGATTTATGTGCTCTCAGCTGACATTCCTCCTAACTGCAGAGATACAAAGAAGAAGACTCTGGTTCATCCAGGTCATGTTATGTCTCTTTATGACCCTTTCTGAGATCCTCAGAAACTCCTGACATGAAATTTGGTACACGTCATCTTCAGACTAAGCCTCACAAAAGTTATCACCTTTTGTCTTTCAGACTTTTTCAAGCGTTCGCCCGCTTTGGCCAATCAAATTCAACGACGAAACCGTCAAACAGGAAATGAGCTCATATCTCTGCAGTGCTTTGACATATTGCATCTTGGTCTCATGAAGCCTGGTCCCTCCACCGTGCGTCACAACAAATTTGGTGCAGTCTGACTACTAGGTGGCGCTATAATTAGAAAAAATGTGGCTCAAAACCTGTGATGTGTTTTGTCATCACCGCCAATCAACTTGTATGGAGAAGCTGCCAAACAGGAAGTGAGCTCATTTCTCAGCAGCGCTTTGATGTATCATCACCGAACTTGGTCACATGACCCTTAACCCCCCCCCCCCCAAAAAAAAAAAAAAATAAAATAAAAAAAATTGCAGGTTGGCCACTAGAGGGCGTAGAAGTTGCATCATATCTCAGCCAAACATTGGCCTTTTGATATTAAACCTCCTTGTTACAACCTCCCTTCTGCTTGTTAATTTGTAATTTAGGCTTTTAAAGCAGCTTTGTTGAGTCCGAGAGAAGTTTTATTTGAGTGTCAGTTTTACCTGCCGTTATTCATCAGATTCATGCCTCACAAATTGTGTTGATAAAGTAATAAAAAGCCACAGTCCCTGAGGGACGACAGTAAACTGTGAGCAACACTGTGGAGAATGTAAGAGACTGCTGGAGGAGTTGATTTCACACCCAGAGGAACATGTGAAAAGAAAGGAACTCAGCGACGGTGGAAAAGGAAGGTGAAACCCGCCGTGTGGTCTGTTGTGGCTCCATTATATTCCTGCTGTGTGAATTGTGGCATTTCTGTCAACAATATGTTTCACCTTCTGGTGGTGGAGAGAGCCACACGCAGACGGTGGCTGAAACTTGTTGTGTTGCATTCATTAAAAACAAACAGCCGTTGCAGGGTGACCTCCTGTTCCAGGTAATTCAAGCTAAATGAGGCTTGAGGGTCAGTGTCAGCCAGGGTTTTATTGGTGCCCTGATGCTCAGAGACAATCAAGGATGCCATAATTTCCTGTGAGCTTGTTGTGATTGCCAATTAAATGTCTGGGAAGGAAGGTAACGGAGCAAAAACACCTTCCTGAAGCCTGAGGATGGAGACACACTGCAGCACATATTCAGATTCCAACTGCTAAAAAAGAGAAATTCAACACAAGCTGCGAGTGGAAAAAGTACAAAAAACTGCAGTTCCACAGATGGCCACTCGAGGCCTGCTCCGATCAAGATTAATGCAATGATTGCTGCCATAATCTGTAGTATACAGCGAGTAAAAAGGAAGTAACTAACACCACCAGCTAGCTAGCATCACTATCAAATACTGCTATACATATAAGTAAGTATCATAAGAAACACTGAATTAAATATGTGTAATGCATTCAAATTTTGTTAGCCTAGCTAGCATTAAAATGAATCTGCGTGGATTAGGTCTTGCAGGGTCACATGCTAGGAAGCTAACAATGTCTTTGTGAGTTGGCCGTGGACCAGTTTTATATCTCAGCTTTTGTGATGCTCTAAAATGTCAGATTGATTGTGATTTAAATTTAACTGAATCTTAGACATTAGCCGGCTGATGCCTCTAGTCAGAGTATATAGTTCAGGTTAAAGCCTCACAGAGCCGAATCCTGCGCTAGACTGACCCTCAAAAGACTTAAGTTTAAATACATCAGCTTATGTTGTTATGCAACTCAATCCCTACACACACACACACACAACTGCATCAGATTCTTTAGGATGCTACAGCTAAGAGCTAATGCTGCATATCTGTGCAAACCAAACTTAATCCGAATATGATATGAAAGAGCAAAAAGAAGACGTCCAGCTGTGGATGTAATTCCTACAGAGCACGGCTTTCCCTGCTGCAGTGTAAATACCGCCTATAGAAAGCACGCCAGATGGTGTCCAGTTGTGTTACTGGGTACACACTGTGACTTGGTCAAACACGCGCTCCAGATGTGCCGTTAATGGGCGCGCTGCACTGAAGCTAACTGCTCCTCTTCTGACACGGGAACTCATTTCTGTCATCAACCTCCATAGTTTCTATTTTATCATGAAGTAAAGTTGACATCGCTGTTATGTAGCGTGCATGTGTGTGTGCGACCTCCACCTACTTCTGCATTACAAGCTTAAACTCTCAGGCTTTCATTCACTCCATAAATCCTCTGGTCCTTTGCCTCCTCCTCCATTCTTCCAGCAGCAGCAGTTATTTCTGAACAAATCACTCCACCTCACTATTTTCCAGTAATTGAACTGGCAGAAAATTGGCAGCTTGTTGTAGCAGGGCTATCATTTGGTGAATCCAGGCACCAAGTGAAAGACTATACAGCTTCTGTTTTCTCAAAGCGGTCGCTGCAGTGGAGAGTAGAGGAGTGCACTGTCGGGTAAATGCTGCATGAAGACTCAGAGGCGGTGAAGAAAAAAGGTGGGAACCCGGGAAGGAGACGTCTCCATCACAAGGATCCTAAACACTTGATCCAGACAGTTTGTCTTCTTCTAAACACACAGCTAGCCAAGCTGCTGCTAACAATTAGTGCTAATAGCTCGCCGCTCTGAGCGGGAAAGAGGCCTAATTAGATCAAGTTATGTTCTAAAAATACACTTAAAAGGACAAGAACAACCAGGAGAGGGCCCTCTGCTGACGAGCCTCTATTCTTTAAAACGGCACCTCCACGTTGTGTTGCTGTGACACAGCCTTGACAACATTGTGACCTGCCAACGTAAAGTTTGACTTACTGTTACTGTATTTTGATTCTGTGTGAGGGTGACAGGCAGCAGTCACATGTGTGTACAGACACATCAGAGAGCAGCGTCACTGATCAAACATTCAACATTTCAGATTTAAAGTCTGAGATGACGCACGTCAGTGGCTTACCTAACCCGCAACTCAGCTCAAGGTTAGAAAGAAAGTCCTTGCCTTTTATTTAGGTAAAACATCATCAACTGAGAACCAGTGAAAGGAAGCAAATATGCCTACAGTGTGTGTGTGTGTGTGTGTTTTTGTACCGTTCATTCTGAGCCCAATGAAAGCTTTTTCTTGTGCCAAACAAACCACAAGGATAAAAGCTATTTGACTTAAGGACTTTCATAAGACTCGTGTGAATTGTGATTGTGTGTGTGTGTGTGTTGTGTACACTGTGCACTTACAGACTAGCTGCAAGGTTAGCAGCTCTTTCATACTAATTTTACCGTGCATCTGCGAGCAGAAGACAGATGGACGAGTGTCCTCATGACACACGATCCTATATGCAACTGTCTGAGTTTAAACACACGCAGATTCTGTGTGTAAGCTTCCGATTATTGTCGTTATTCTAACACTTGAGTCCACCATGTTACTGGAACATGGAAAACCATGACGGCATCCACCTGTCACTCAAAATCAAAGTGTAATTCTGCTCAACTTTGACCCTTTTTAATAACAGACAGGAAATTAGCTGGAAGAATGCAAAACATCTTATAATGCTAACCAAGAGGTGAAAATGCTAACAAACTGAATGTAGCGAGCTAAAAACATTAGATTGTGTCAGCAAGCTCGCTGTCAACATCGTTATTTAGTTTCAGGTTGTCTGCTGCTTTCTTTTGGAGTCAGCCCCCAGAGGACAGGGACAGGAACTGCAGTCTTTACACCTACACACCTACACATTGGCTAGGTCTTGCAGACTCCACCCTCAAGTGGCCAATCAAGGAACTGCAGGTGTAGGCTTTATGTCTTGGCACCAGAAGTTTCTAGTTATTGAAACCAGACCCAGCATCTACCAACCTCCTCCATCAGCATGCAGTTATTCACACGACCACAGGGTGGCATCTATCTATGTAAACACTGCTTATTTCAACCCCTACTGTTGTTGTCCAGGTGAGAACTGGGCGGACATCAGCCTGTATGGAGCCAGGAGAACATGCTCAGGCTTTATATTCACATGATTCTTAGGCACAGGTCTGAGAAGGAAGGAGAGCTAGTAGCAGGGGAGACAGGAGAGAAGGCAGAGAGAGAAGATGAGGCTGCAAGAAAGTCAGTCAAGGTGCTCTTTGCCCTTGAGTGGGCAGCGACACCCTCCTCCATCTCTCCTGCCGCCTCTCCCTCTCCATCCATCCATCTCCCCCCCAATGCCTCCCAGTAAATTTGAAGTGGAGGAGAGGAACTGACACATGCTGCCCTCTCTCTCCCTCTCTCTGGATATTTATATCTTCACTCCCCATTTCTTTCATTTTCCTTCTCTCACCTTTACCCTCCTTCTGCCTTTTCAGAGAGCAGGGACAGAATAACACCTCGAAGCATTCGGTACATACAGTGATCCAGCACAAACTCCAAGCTGTCAGCTTGGCAGGGGTGAATCCAGCACCCGTTAAACCAGAACCTGCCATGTCTGAGGCGGATCCTCAGAGTTCTACAGACGCTTGCAGCCGCAGATGAGACCGGGGCCCATCACCTCCAGTTAGAGACTGAAGAACAGTCCACACAGTGGAAACCACACATCACATTCCTCCACTCCTGAGCCTGTCCTCCCAAGAGGAAGGCTCCTGCCTTATGGTCATATCCTACCTGGAAAAGGATCACACTATTACAGAGAACACTACACTGGTCTCTGAGACAGCTACTGGGGGGAAATCAGCATATTCAACACCCCACTTCCTCTTAAATTGTCCCCTCAGGCTGCTCTCTCTTTCCCAAGAAGAAAAGGCAATCAGGGATTGGTGCTAATGACTGTGGACCACGTTCTGGATGCTGATGTATAAGACCCTCGGCAAGAAATGATTATCTATGAAAATCCTGATGGAGGCAATGGAGGAAGACAAAAAATCCACTTCCAGAGGAGGTCTGGGAGGACGGATGTTGTCTGGTGTGTAGTTCTGCTCATGCTAAGGTTGTATCCATGTCCACATTCATCACCGAGGCTTCAGCTTCACTACTTTTCACAAGGACTTCCAGCTCTGCAGGAGGGTGAGTGAGAGATTTACGATGGCTCCATCACACACACAGACGCACAGGTACCGTATATCCAAACACACCAGTGCAGAGGTCAGGGCTCTGCTGATGGATGCTGAGGGGGAACGGTGATAGCTGCACATGCACTGACACACTGAAGCTCCACCCAGCCACACCTTCAGCCCCACCACAGATTCATTCTCTTCACAAGAGAAGAGTAAAGATTTTTGCTGTCATCGTGAGCATGTTGACATTTAGATCCATCCTCTGTTCTGTCTCTTCCTCTCCACCCTCCACCCTCCACCTGTCCATCTCCTTCATTTCCTCCATACCTCTGCTACATGTCCTCCTAATTTCATTTTCCTTCCTTGCGGCCCACCTCTCTTCAATCCATCAGCCGTTCCCTCACAGCGCTCTTTATTCTCCGTCCATCCATCACTCCCCCCTCCACCCCCTTCCTCTAAACCGGTCTCCTGGAGGTCTTAGACCATTAAGACCCGTCTGCTTGCCCTTGACTGTACTCAAACTAAAACCCTTCTGACCCACACTGATCAGGCACCAAGAAAATGGCCGATGTTCCTGAAGGGCCCTCATCCTGAAAATGATTAAGATGTTGAACTGAAGGACTTAGAATGCATACAACACACAAGTACAGGGGAGGGGGCTGGACACACAACCTGAGTCATGTATATGCATAAATAATGGAAAATGAAGTGACTTTACACAGCACACAAACAAAAACATAACTGACGGAGCACACACACACACAGGTGGGTGGAAATCAGGTCACAGGCTGTAATCTGCATGATAGAAAGCCGGGGAGGAGAGAGGAGATGCACAAAGAGGCAGGAATAAAAGGAGACGAGTCAGATGGAGAAAGGGAGGAGAGCAGCGAACAGCCGCCCAACAAGGCGACAATCCAACCACATGTCTCATATATAAACACATTAACTACGCCTTCATGCAGTGTTTCAAAACAAAAGCACAACGAACATGAAACTTGTCCTAAATGCTAACCAAGGTGCATACAACACTGCAGTACCTTTAGTGGCCACTTGGTGGCGGCTCCAAAAGTGAGTTCCATGTTAACTTGTTCCACTGGATGTAAATCATAGAAGGTTCATCAAGACCATTGCATGACACACTACACGACGTGAATCTAATAAACTTTGGTACAACGTCGTTTGATGCGTGCAGATTGTACGATGACCATTCACTGAATCACAGGAGATCGCAAGTTACATCGTACATCAACATGCGAGGAGGAGGAAGACGTGGATGCGGGGTCACAGGTCGTAGCAGCTGTCACACTGTGGGACAGTCATCCTAAATTTCTGACACTGCTAGAATTTTATCTCAGTTTGTCTTTGGTCGCAAGACGCTCACAACGGCCGTCGTGGGAACCTGTCTCACAGTGCGATGTAAGACCACCGATTTAGAGCCACGACCAAAGATAGCTCAACGATTCTCCTGCGATGCTCGTTTTTCGTCTGGGACAGCCCAAAATCGCACAGTGTAAACCGGGCATAAGACGGACTTCCATTCACTGTGAGGCTGTGAGATGTGTTCAAATACGTTAAAAGAACAGTTTCATTGTGTTTCTTGCAGTGTTAATTTTGTTGACGAATCATTTTCGTCATAGTTTTCGTTAACGACCTTTTTTTGCTGATAAAACGAGACGATAACTAAATAAAAACTAACGCACGGTGCCAAAAACGAAGACGAAATGGATTGACACTTTCGTCAACGAATAAAAACGAGACGAAATTATTGATGGAGACGAGATCCAATCAGAGCAAATTTTGTTTGTGGAAAGGGAGGGACGAATCAGGAGACGGCGGCAGAGAGCCAATCAGAAGTGCTCTCTCTGTGTAAGGACGTTGCGCCGCGATGCTGGAAGAAGGCGTACTCATGCATGGTCACACAAAACAGGAGAACAGACACACAGACACGTTTAATTTCAAGACAATCAAGACGGTTTACAAACCGTGCGGAGCGACTGTCAGCGGTAAAAACAATAAACCTGAAGCGACATTTGCAGACGAGTCATCTTAACTTCCGTTCAAAGATACACGTGACAAAATCTATAAATGAAGACACCGCTGCTGATGGTTTTACAGCATGCGACCTGTTTCTAAGTTGTCACTGAAGTGTTTTGCTGTAGTTATGGAGGATTCATGAAGAAGGTCATGACTGAACAGTGTATTCAGGGAGAGCAGCTCACTGTTCACTGCTGCTTTTGTGAAAAGGTAATAGCAATTAAATAAAGAGATGTTTGTTTCAAATAACACAAGTTAAAGCTGTGCCTGTTTTTATTGCACAATCAAACCTTAAATATTTCATGAAAAATATATATCATAGAATTTTAGTCGACTAAATCCACGGCAGATTTAGTCGACTAAAATTATTTGATATTTAGTCGACTAAAACTAGACTAAAACTTTAAAAATGTTGATGACTAAAATGTGACTAAAATCAAATGACATTTTAGTCACAAGACTAAAATAAAAACTAAATCCGAAATTGCTGCCAAAATTAACACTGGTTTCTTGTCTGTATTTGTATTTAAGACATTAATCAGCGTCTGGATACTGACATTTAGAGGCTGCCTGCTGTAAAATATATACATAATCAGCCATTTCTTTAAACTCAAATGTCACATTTTCCCTCAAAAGCCTGATATTTGGAGCATTGCAGCATGTTGCGTCATATGCACAGCTGCCGCTTCCAGAGCTCTTCCAGGAAAGTTTGATGACAATCACCTCGCACAACAAACGGAGGACTGAACTCATAATCAGCTGCCGCTCCTCTCATGATTGTTATTATTATTTTCCCACTGATGTTGCTGTGTCTCCTTATCTCTATGCATTCTGTTGTCTCTCTCCTGATGATTGCTCAGCCTTGCCCTGTCTTATCACTGTCTATCTGGCAGATTAAATTGAACCGGCTTTTATTGGCACCCAACACACACAGAGCCGGGGACACAAGTCCAAATCACAGCCGATCTGAGACTGATCTGATGGTCCTCCTCTCCTCTTAATTTACCTCCACCACAGGCTGTGCAAACAGGGGGAAACTGTAACATTGAAGGTTCAGATTGGCATAAACAGAGGTGGGGGGGGGGTAATGCGCCATGAAATGAAATACACAGCAGGGTTTCAGTGGAGGCCCTCTAATCAGTCAGAGCGCTGTCACTCCAGCCTGAAGCAGTGTGTGTGTGTGTGTGTGTGTGTCTCCTGCCTGTCTACACATGTTTGCAGCAGCATCCGGGGGTGTTCATGTGTCATTGTGTTGGACTGAAGCCGTCCCAGGACAGACGGAGCATCAGCTGAAACGTCTGTATGGGATGGGAGCTCCACACACTGATCAGAGAATGTAGATGCATGAATGATGGCAGCTGTGTGAGTGAACAGCAGGCCGGCTTTGACTAACATGTTGTGAGCTGTCATTACAGCTAGAGCTGAGCAGGTAGCTTAATGCTAATACCAGAAAAAACATAGCTTCGTGCCATCTCTCTTGTCTGTTAGCAAATGTCTGAATGTGGCTAACATGTTAGCTCAACTTAGCCAAACTGAACTGCCCTGTTGTGCTAAATCAGCATTTTTTTAGTTTATCTGGTCTTAGAAGGAAAGTGGCTTACTTATGCTAAGCTAGCCTTCTCATTTGTTAGCAGATTCTATATTAAATGTAGCTTAGCTTTAGCATTTATTAGCTATTAACATTGGATTGAGGCTTAAATGTGCTTGCTTGCCTGTTTACTGATTATAGACAGAAGCTGGCTTAGCTGAGTGAGATTAGCTTTATCGATTAGTCAGCTGACTGGATGTGCTTTGTTCATGCTAACGCTAGGCTTCTTGATCTGTTTTTTTAACATACTCACATACATGCTAGCTAATCCTTTAACTCCAGGTCATATTAGCTGCTTTTCTTTAATTCCCTACCTGGGGATCCCATATATTAGTCTGGAAAAGACCCCATAATTTGGACTATTCACGACGTTTAATGTGATTAATTGTACAGCTTTTCTCACAGCTAACTGCAGGACTAATTCTATTAATTATGCTCTTTGTTGTAGGAACACAGACTCCACAGTGCAGCAATAAAAACACCAAATGAAATAAAATATTCGGAAGCCTTTTTTTCTGCCCTGAGGGAAAGCTGCGCTGCGTGCAATTTAAAATGTTTCATTTCACCCTGAAAAAGCTGGAAACAAAGGAACTGTACTGTCCACCGAGCATCATCTGAATGCAAACCTGGTTGTCATGGTTAGCAAACACAACCAGATATTACCCACTCAGCCGCGACTCGATGTCCACAAGCCAAGAAAGTGTCACCGACGTCAGGCGTAAGTAATGCCAAATGCTAACACTTGAAAGCTGGAGGTGACCTGCTCCACGCAGAGCAAATGAGAAATGAGAGGAGATGGATGGGGTGATGACCAGCATAATGTTCGCATCACATGGGGACGGCTAAGTAATAAAAACCTTCATTACAGAGCAGTTTTCAGCTGCATCCATTAGCACTGATGAGGGTCTTTCTCTCTGTCATACAGCTGCTGCGTTTTTATCTGCCCTCGCATATCCATCTGTCCATCATCAGCTCTGCTTTATTAGGCCCACATCCAGAGCGAGTTACCCTTTTTTGTAGGGAGTCAATCAGCACATGAAAAATGGACGCAATTTAGAGGATGTGAGACGGGTGCAAAAGCAGAATCGGTCAAAATCGTTCCACTTAAGTGGGAATTTTTAGCAGCACAATAAAGTCGATCATTACTAAAGTGAAGTAATAGCATAGTGCATGAAGACGGTTAGGAGCAGGTTAGTGTCCACATTAGCGGACGTGGTCCTTTTCATTCCTCCGTGCTGTGTCTGTCTGTGTTGTCCATTCACAGAAACAACATTTCACTGCTGGGCCGTTACAGAAACTGTTCCACCCTGCTGTGAAGCATTGGCACTGGAGGCTGCTGGTGACAGATGAACGTATCTGACTGTGAAATTGTCTCCACAAATGTCCACCGAGCCTTTTGGCTCCGCGTCATCCTGACAGATTTGAACAAACAGACACACCAGAGTTTCAGTTGTGACTTCAGACTGTTTCTGCACAACCAATGAGGAGCCGCACTTCTCCCAGAGGACGCTCCACCCACGGCAAACTTACACCTAATTGTAGACGGCCGATGTGAAGACTCTTGTGTTCAGATGGTGCTTAGCTGGAGGGCCATCGATGTGGTCTGTGATTCCAGAAATTCAACAATCGCTGCTTTACTGCCTGGACTTCAGCTGAATGAAGGACCCAGTGACACTCAAGAGCAGACGTTGGACTTGTTGACACCGTGTTCAGAAATGCACATTTGTCTAAAATACTCCGCCCAAAGTCCAATTCTTACATCTGGACCCTGAAGACACGTCACATGTTGATTTCCTGCTTCATTGCATTTCCTATTTGTCCCCTTTGAGAACTGTTCTAAAGACTAAAGAAGGTCTAGAACATGGTCAAATGTTCAACCAAAATCGTTCTTGAAGACCCAGAACTCTTCTGACAGTACCTCCTCCTTCTACTACTACTAAGGGTACCTCCTTTACAGTGCAGCCTGAATATTAACCCACATTTTGGATGAAGCGTCTGCTTAATGAATAAAAGTCTTAAATTAGCTGCATGTCAGAGCTTGACGAGTCTTTGCTTAATTAATTTTGCAGTCACTTCTCTCTCCTTTCATTTAAAGGGCAGCAGGTGACAGAAGGAGCCTTCACCTTCACACCACCTCCTTAATCTTGGCACGCACACACACCTGACTGTATGTCGTGCGGTAGGTGGCTCTGGATGGCTGCTGCGACGTGTGAAGTTTTATTGTGTTGGATGCTGTCAGCTGGAGACAGAGGAGGAGGACATGAATAATGCTGTGACCTTGCTGTCTGAAGCTCTTCGTTTGAAGAGGTGTCAGTGAAAAAAAACGTTTCTGGATGAATATTCTGCTTTTTCCTGTTAGTGAGGAAACAACCCCATCTTCAAACTAATACAAGGACAGTATGACCCCGTTCACACTGGGGAAGTCAATCCGGCTAGAGCGGGATTCGGGCTGTATCTGGATATATCCAGATTGATTTCAATCCCCCTCTCGGAGATGGATCTAGCCGGATTGGCTTACATCTGGGTCAGGTCTGAACACAAATCTGGCTAGCTAATCCTGCTAGCGACGTGACACTTCACAGGGACAGTGTCCGGGTCGCGTACAAAAGCCGTATGTAAACAACTGTCGAACTACGACAGCTTTGCCCCGAGTTTATTTTCCACAGGGTTACAAAGGAATAAACTGCTTTGTGACCCGAAAAAAATGAAAGAACGAGTGACGCATGATGCAAAAACCACACAACGCATGCTCACATGGCCTGAATGGACTGTATATTATGAGGCGCCACCTAGTGGTTTGGAGGACAACAAAGAAGCCGGGGTAAACCGGATTGAGCACAGACACTTGTATGTGATAGCCAGATTTGAAAATATGTCTGAGCTCATGTAATTTATTCAGCGTCACTGCTGGGTTGTTGGATAGTTAATGATGTCACACGTCACGTGACTGATGACATCACAGAGGGCTGGTACCCATTGAGATGACATAGCTTATCCAGTCATTTTGGTTGGTTGTTGCATGAGTTCTTCTGAGTGATCAACAGTCGCATTACATGATCAAATATTTTGTATTTTCCAATAACAAAAGTTCCTATGAAGATATAAATCCGAACAGTTCGGCCTGTGAGTTGCTGCAGAGACACACAGAGCTCTTTTTATGAGCCTTCATAACCGTCAAAAGAAATACGTCTCCGCCAGCAGATGTTTGTCCCGACCTTGGCTGCACAGAACTTGTCAGGATTTTTTTGCTGTGGAAACATTAACACAACTCATGAATGCTGCCCCAACAGTAGCTAACAGCTTTGGCTTAAGAGCGCAGAGTTGGTAAAGCTGTAAATCTCCTCCTGACAGCTCCGCCTGTTTCCTCCTCCTCCTCGGCTGAGTGATTTAAAGCCGAACCGCAACAAACAAAAAAATCCGTCTGACTTCACCCGCAACAAAGGAGCTAACACAGCTGGACGACAGAACAGGGAGCTAGGATGACTCTACAAGGCAGAGTGTGTGTGTGTGTGTGTGTGTGTGTGTGTGTGTGTGTGTGTGTGTGTGTGTGTGTGTGTGTGTGTGTGTGTTGCTTTATAAAGAAAACACAACACAAAAGGCCTCTCTCTCCACGGAGCTCCGCAGCAGAGGCGCCGGTTCAGGCTGAGAGTCTGTTGTTGGACACTTCTCACTCCTCACACACTTCATATTTGATGAAGGCTGCTGAGTGGGCAGATCGTCCTTTCCATCCATGTGACAGGCGACGCGTTTGATAATTTATGCTAATGACACGATGTCCCGTTATCCCACTAAAACATCTCCTCTCCGCCTCCTCCTCCCTCTTCTTGTCCCTCAGCACTCCCTCTTTGCTTCCTTTGAATTTTTTAAAGACCTTGTCTGGAAAAACAGACTTTAAGGGATGGTGGGTGTGTGTGTGTGTGTGTGACCTCCAGAGAGTTTCACTCAGCATTCTGACACAGCCTTCCACTCTTAAACAGGAACATTATTGGAGATTAAACAAAGAGAACGCACCTTTTGCCTCATGTCACGCTCTCCTCCATTATGAAAACTACTTTGACCAAGAGAGTTTTTTTTTGTTCATTTTAATTGCAGAGCTTGTTACTAGCTTGCCATTATGAAGCCAGACAGGGCTTGATAGACAGCCTGAAGGGAGCAATTACTCTGTGTACATGTGTGAGCGCATGTTATTGACAAACTGCCATTATGTCATATTTACTACATTTTAAGGTGAGCTCTTTGCTCTAACATCCTGATAACATCCTCAACTAATCAGGTCAATGATCAATGGGCACAGAGGAAACACAAGCTGCTCTTCATCAGAAGCCCTGTTCACACTGGAGAAAGTCAATCCAGCTAGAGTAGGATTGAATCCAGATAGCCTTTAAGCTGGGTACGTTCAGACCTATTTTCAAATCTGGCTATCACACTCAATCTGGCTTAACCCGGCTTGTTTGTTGTCCTCCAAACCGCTAGGTGGCGCCTCGTAATATACAGAGTCCGTTCAGGCTGCGGTAGGACTGTGTGTGAGCATGCTACGTGTGTTTTTTGTCCCATGTCGCTCGTTCATTCGTTGTTCAAAAAGCATGTGGGATTTGCGTTCAGACCTGAGTAGGATGTAAGCCAATCTGGTTAGATCCACTTCCGAGGTGGATTGAAATCAATCCGGATATACTCAGATATGGCCCGATTCCTGCCGTAGCCAGATTGAGTTCCACAGTGTAAACGGGGGCTATGATGGGCCTGTGTGTTTCTGTACTCTCCTGAATCTGGAAAGAGTCACAACATACAAAGCCGAGCCTTCACAGCCACAGTGTGTCTGCGGGCTACTGGCAGCCTTTAAAGACAATTGAATCAGCAACACAACCAGATTTGTCACATTTACTGGTCAGTATGTTTTTGTTGTCAGCTGCAGTGCACTGAGTATTTAAAGGGTTTTAAGTTACAGTCTGAAAGAATAAACCAACAGAAAGCTTCTGCACAGACTGGCTCCACTTTTTGGTGCGTGTGCACACAGAGGGTGTGAGGAGAGCTAATTTGGGTTGGTGCACCCAGAGGTGTGGTGATGTGTTGTCAGCTAAGTGTGTCCCAAAGCTGAACGGCCTGCGCTCCCTGAACGTGTTTCCCTTTTTGGAAGGCTGTCAGAAGACTGTGGGAGCTGCTAATGAATACCTGATTGGCTGCTTTCACAGCAGCTGATTAGCAGAAGAAGTGCTTCTGAACGTGAGGCGTCCTCGTGTGCAGTCCTGTCAGGAATGTCACTGGGAATGAGTGCCGCTCCTCTAACAGCTACACATGCATTAAACGCTCCTCTACAGGAAAGTGCGTATTTAAAGAAAACGACCATGTGAAGTGCTGCAAGCATAATTAGGCAGAGTGAGTGAGGAGGAGTGGAGTGGAGTGTCCCTGCGCCCGCTGACGGCATCGGCTTTCTGCCGATCCTGATGTCGTCGCTGTGGCAGCATATGGACCAAACAAGCTCACAGAGAGAGAACAGGAACACTGAGAGGACACACATGCTTTCATATCTGAATCATAACTGAAAGATTTTCCTTAAAAAAAGTTTCCAGTTACCTGGCAACAACAGTGGATCATGACCTCACGTGAAACACCCACCAGAATGCAGTTCAAGAAGAACAGTATCACTTGTGTAAAGGGGACGAGGAGACAATAAACTTAATCAGTGAGCACACAACAGAACTCCAAAACCCTGGTCTCCACAACCAATCAGATCTCCTGTCCCTAACCTTGCAGCTGCTTTTAGGTCATCTCTACACATGTCCTTCAGCATCATCATCAGTGCATGCTGCTCTGAGTGGAAGCAGTGGACCCAAGTTTCAACCATTAACCCTACTAAAACAAGAGCTGTCGCCGGCAAAATTGACATGCGCTGTTCAAACTACCGTAGCTCTGGTTATGTTCGCACTATTGAAAAAACCTCAATGGATTCTGAAAGCTGAGAAATCGCTATTACATTCATTATGGTAATGACCACACTGCGTGTGTGCCAGGGAGTTTTGTGGAGCGTAGGAGAGTTGATGTAAAATAGTTTGAGTTTAATTTTTGTAATCTCTTGTTGTAATGAATACAAAGAACATTTTGTGACAGAATCATAAAAAAAGAAGGCGGACTGTTATAATTATAGCAGTGAAAGGGTTAAATCTCTTCCACCTCAAACTTAGTTGGAGAGGTAAACATGAGTGTCATCGGCGTAGCTATGGAGATGGATGGTAGATAATCATTAAGAGAGGACCCGAACCTGGTCCATGAGGAACACCAGGACCATTCTGATCTGCAGCACTCTTTTCACTGCTGATTACTCTTCTCTGGTTGGATGAAGCGTGACACAGCGGACCACTGACAAGATCCATGTCATGGATCTTGTCCACTGTGTTTAGACGGCCTCTCCCAGTAGGAGAGACAGTGGACGGTTTGTGAAACCGCCCAACCTCAGAGTTCAGCTGAACTTAGGCCACTAACTTTTCAGCCAGCATGATTAAAGCTGCAGTTTTTTGGGAGTCAAGGTTCTCCACAGGTGCATGAAGATGTCAAAGTAATAAATCTGAAAGAAAATAAGTAGCCGAGGGGGCCGCTCAGACAGAGGCAATCTGCGTGAAAGCAGTGTGTTTGTCCCCTGGGGTAGTTCACTGACTCACACTATTTTTTTTTCTTATCAGATAGATTCACACTTCATTATGGCTGATCCCTCCAGCCAAACACACACACACATGTTGCCCTCTCAGCTACAGCAAAGGAGAAGTAATTAAACTTAGTAGCTCCACTGCACCCACAAAACAAATTGATTTTGGCTTTAGGATCAAAGATATCTCAAACTCATGCGTGCATGTGTAAATACATTTGTGCAGCAGGAAACGGAGAAAGCGGCGCACGTGCAGAGATGTTGAGGAAGGTTATCTGACCTTCATGCTGTGCTAGTATGGAAGGAGTGAAGAGTGAGAGGAAGAGGAGGGAAGAGAGGAAAGCTCCTCCAGACCTGAGGGCTGGAGAGACTAATTAACTTGAGAGACGTGACCTTTCTCTCCTACTCCCTGAGAGAGAATGTGTGTGTGTGTGTGTATTAGTGTGTATTTTCAATCGATATAAGGGGCATAGTCATCACAGCCAGATGGACACAGGACATCATGTCTCATCATCACATGGGAGCTGAGCGATTTCCTGAATCCCAGTTTAAACCCAAACAGCACCTAAAGTGTGTGTGTGTGTGAGTGTGTGTGTGTGAGTGTGTGTGTTGACTTGGTCTTTGTTCTGACTAATTTAAGGTGTTGGTCTTCAATCAAACACATTCACACACAGAGAGCGAAACACAACATGCTAACAAGTAGTTAGCATGTTTGCAGATGACTTTGCTGTCTATATATATTCATGTATATAAGCAACACTTCAAAACAATATCAAAAACCTACTAGAAAAAGAGAAAGGTGTCTACAGCACATCCCTCCTACAACACTTCCTCACAGGGCGCTAGTGTGAAGGTGACATCACTGTCTATTATAGGCTAACTTCCACTACTAGCAGCTGTTAGCACTGACCAGGATGACATCTGACGTGTGAAGAAGTTGGAGGGCTAGCTAGGTGCTAATTTACAGTCAGAAATCCGTTTCCACTTCCTCATCAGGCGTTTGGAAAGTATGCGAGTCCTCTCCAGACGTAGCATCCACAACATGTGAGTGCATCTGTGAGTGTCTGCCACGTTCACTAAAATGTCAGCGCGTCGGCAACTCCAGAAAGTGCAGTGAACTTTCACTTATCAAATATCAGCAGACGCCACTTTGCTAACTAGCGTGCACTCAAGCAGAAGAACAACCCGCTGAGCTAATTAATGTGGAGCTCGATTGGAAAGCTGCAACTTTACCAAAGTGAAAGAGAGCATGAGAGCAAGACAGGCAAACAAAGAGAGAGTGTGTGTGTGTGTGTGTGTGTGTGCGGGGTGGACAGTCTTCTTTAAATAGACCCCATTAGATGCAATGGGAGATGAGAGGAGACAGAGGTGAAAAAGACGAAGAAAGAGAGGGGAAATCGGGCACCCGATGGAGGGAGATAATTAGCAAATGTGTGTGTTTGTGTGTGGATGAGTGTGTGTGTCTTTGCGTGCATGCCCTCGTGTAGGAGTTTCGCTGTTCAGGGACAGATGGTGCCACAAAACACTGACTCCTGAGAGTCTCTGTCTGGACCCGACATGCCCACAGCATCTGTCGGTCCTGAGAGAAATCCAACATGGCGGACGTAGATCATGCTCTGAACGCACCCGGCCATGGACGGCCTGCAGCAACTTTCAAACACAATTTGCACTCACCTTTGTCTGAACGCTGTCTTCATGTGAAGCGCTGTGTGCGCTGCCGCCGTATCCCGCTGCATGCATATGTGCTTCTGGAACTCTTCAGAGCTGATTTGTGCTTTTTAGTCTGAAACAAACAAACAAATAACAACACAGATGTGAGACTTGTTAGCATTTTCCATCACTAAAAGCATCTGAAATGCTACCATTAGCCTAGCGAGATTTAATGCTATTTGCTAGATTGAGCTAGCTTCTATGCTTTACAGGGTGACCTTTAAGTATGCTAGCAAGTCAGCTAATTAGTTAGCACGCTTGCTTGCTACATGCTAATTTTATATTCAAAATGCTTCCTAACGCTGGCTAGAGGCTAGTTAGCTTGCACCATTCTTTGTCCCAACAACAACCCTGTAATGTGTCCTTACAACCAAACTTGACTGCTAATGTTACTCACACAACTGCTAGGTTAGCTTAGCTCAGGGTTATCCTCCAGGATGGTGTGTTAGTGTTTGCGCTGCCTGTGTCTGAATAATGACAGCTTTTCAGGAACTAAATTAAATCGAGTCAGATAATTAAAGCAGTAGAGAGCTGAACTGTTATATCGGAGCACTGAAGAAGCCCTCATGTTGTTGTTTTATTATTTATTTATTATTGTTTCAGCTCCTCCATTTGCTCCCATCCCATAAAGCACAGCCCTGCCAACCTTAGCAGTAGCAGGGGATCTAATTAGTGAATTATCCAGCTCCGTTAGCTCTGCTTGTTCTTTTTCTGTACATTTGGATTGAGCGTCTCAGCTCTTATCTGGTGTGTGTATGTGTGAATGTTAAACAGGGTCTATTTTTCCCCCCGATAGATAAAAGGTTAGAAAGTTTACTTGGTAATCTATACCTCTCCATTGTGCATCAGTGAGAGAGTGACGGAGCAATATAGTGTGTTTCTGCTGCGCTGCAGAGGCTCTGACCCCTCTGCTTCTTATTTTGGTTGCTTCTGATGGTGCTTTCTAGTAATAATAGTTCAGGTCCAAGGCTGTGGCCCCAGAGGGACCTCAGCTGGAGTCTTTTATACGCCTCCAGCCTTTAACTATTCAAATAAAAGAGAGAGAGAGAGAGAGAGAGAGAATAGAAGCAAGAAAGAATGCTAGCTGAAGCTTCACGCCCAGCTCCTCCACTGCCCGGTGCATCCTGTGGTCTGTTACATCTGGAGAACAGACTGTCGTATGTATAAAAGGCTGTTGCCATGGAGACGGTTCTGCCCTCTGGGTGGGACCATGTCCAGTCCAACTAAAGACGTCCTGCACATTTTATTTTAAATCAATAGTAATAGATCTAATGTAATGTTTTGGAAATGTTTAACCCTTTTTGTGTGCAGCACTGCAGGGGTTAATGATATAAATCATTATCTAAATGTGTCGTTCATGTGTGTTTAGCTGATTGAGTAACTCATTCCTTTAATAAAGACACATTATGTAGAGTGTAGCCTTGTAGCTGTGGTAGATTTAAAGCTACAGTGCAGAGCGTTGGCTTCCCCCTTGTGGCAGTGAGTGAAATGACGTGTCAGCATGTGTTTATAGGAAAGGGTTAACAGAGCAGTCCTCTTCCTCCCCACCTTCCTCTAACTTCTTGACAGCATATTTCAAACTCACGCGGTGACTGCAGTCACAGACTCAGACTGTATTTGAATGAACGTCGCTGGATGCGCCCGGTGGGACCACCGGCCTGAGGCTTCCACACTCCCTGTCCTTGTCTACAACTGTATTTACACCACAGAGGCATCCCAGGGGAGTGTTTCCACATGATTACATCTCACCTGCCTGACAGAAATTCAACAATGATGTGCAGCGTATAGACTGTTATAGCATTTTGCTAACAACCGTGAGTCACCGATACACACACAAAGTATGTAAGGAAGTGTGTGTGTGCGGCAGGAAGACTGTAAAACCAGAGGAAAGAAGAGATGTTGTGATGATTATCTGCAGCATCAGATGGGAAGGAAGATAGACAGTAGCCAGGAGCGGGCAGACCTGAGGAGAGAGAGGGAGCCACACACACACACACTTGATCGTACTCCAGTCACACCCTGCTGATTGCATGCTGGCTCTTCAGGGAGCTCTTCTATTTAAAGAAGTCGTTTAAGTCGTCAATGCACAATCAATGTAATCTCCTATCTCTTTTATATGAGGACATAACACATGTGATTCAGAGGGAACATTCCTGATGTTACTGGCAATCATTACTGACATCCTGGTTAACCTACACAGATCAGTTTCCTATTAATAAGCTCTTATTAATCATCTTTATTTGTTTATTGTTGTTAAATCTGCTTTTGATTTAAGCCTCACCACGATCAGAGGTTTCAGTAATCTCATCAATCACATCCATTCAAAGCGCCGTTTTAGCATTCAGTGAAATGCTAAGTCATGATTTAAGTGGCTTTAAGGAAACGGCGACTAAGCAAAAAAAAAAAACACAGACGGCTTTACAACTGCATGAATATATAAAGCACTTAGAGTAATCTACAGGAAGGGCTTCATTAGTGACCGAGCGTGGGCGCACAGTTAACAACCTGCCACTTCCTGTCTGCGCCAATACCAGCAATTACATTAATACAGTATTAAAGTCTGGCAGCCTGGTCATTGCTCATGTGCCTGGTCTGAAACAGGTCCAGTGCATCAATAACCACAGAGAGATGAGTTCAGGCAACAAGACGAGTGGAGGATGTGTCAGGAAACACATGTTTGGGTTTAACTTGACTCTACGTAGTCTCTCTCCTGCAGCAGACCTGGGTGTGAATAGCATAGTTGGATGCTGAAACTAGTTCTCTGCAAAGTACATGGCTACTGACACCTAGGTGCTTGTCTCTCCTATCCAACAGACCTGGGTGTGAATAGCATCCTGGCTACCGAAAACAGGGGGCGAGCTCTCAGGTGTAAATATGATTGTACACAACGGACAGGCTGAATGCTGTTTTCACCCAGGATTATTGTAGGATTATTATAGGATTATTATTGTACTGTTGTAGCTACTTATAACAGGTGTAAATAGCATGTTCACGACAACAGAGAGCACAGGGCATGTCTCACTTTTGCAATACAATGGGTGTACAATTGTGGTTTTCTCTCTTATATAGATTCCATACATGTAAATAGCATTGCTGGCTACTGACACCATTGACTCCCTTACACATTATACCTGGGTGTAAACAGCATTGTGGGCTATTGAGACCCGTGTGTTCATGCAATAAATGTGGGCGTAAATAGCACCACTGGATATTGGCATGTCTCCCATGCAATACATATGCGAGTATGGACCACTCTGTGTTTCTCTCTCCTACAGATTATGTACCAGGTGTAACTAGCGTTTCTGTTTCTGTACAACTTCAGATGAAACCACCTGAATTAAAGCTGATGTGAACACACACTGTGGGACTCACACAGTTTCACATCAGCCCATTGTTCCCCACTGCCTCCGTCTCCCTCTCTGCCTTCCTCTAAGTCCATTATTTCTCAATTAAAACCCAGGATGACCCACGTAATTGCCTCCAATAACTGGGTCCTAATGAAAAAACACACTGCATTACTCTGTGTGTGTGTGTGCTGGAGTCTTGACCAGTGAAGATAATACTCCTGTTTGTTCCACACTTTCCACCTGCCTGAGCTGCTGTGTTTATGTATGATTGAAATCATATTTGTGCATAAATGTGACGTGTGTGTGTGCGACAGTGTGTGTGAGTCAGCCGATGACAGAGGAGCGGGCATTCAAGCATACTTCATGTGGGTGTGTGTGTGTCAGAGATAGAAAATGAAGAAGAGGAGCCCTGTAAATGAAGGAAGGCACAGACGGGGGGAGTGAGACGTCTGTTGAACAGGCAGGTCGGACACTGTATGGATACATCAAAATTCATGCACAGCCTCAACCACAAACACACAATCAGGCACAACAGGCATACTTTTAGCTGCATCTCTCCATCGCACAACATTAAGATAAAGCCTGAGTTCAGACTGCAGAGGAAGAAACTGCAGCCGCGCTGCTGAACCACCGCAGGAGCCGCAGCAGATCCAGGAAACGAGTCCTGCAGCGGGGCTGTGTAGTAACGTTTAAAACCAAAAAAAAGATTTTGGTTTTTTTTCAGGTGATGAATCATGTCTTAGGTGAGGCAGAACTCGTTACCATAGCAACCAAAAGCAGCAGAGGGATCAAATGAAGAACGGAGTTGAAAACATTGGCTTTTTAGAGATGTGCAGTATCCTGATGAAGACATGCACAGACTAGATCCTTCAAAGGACGCGTTCTTCACGTTCTTCCATTTTGGGTAACAACATCGTCTCTTTTGGACAATATACGAGGTGGAATGCAGCTATAATCAAAGGCAAAGTTTGTTAGCACTGGAGCTAGCATCAGCATGCTTACAATGACAAGTGTTAATGGTTAGCGTTTAGCTTATGTCGTAGCTGGTCAAATCTCAACAACAGACATGGCTGTGTACTTCGTGTTTAGCTAGGAGCTAGCTTCTTATGTTACGCACACATAGACAGATCTGTGTGTGGTGTTAGCCTCTCAAGACGTAGCCATGTTGGAATCAATGTGAACCCTGCAAGGTAGAAACTGAAAGGTATTCCTAGCGTCGGCATGCTTACAATGACAACATGGTGCAGATGTTAAGCATTCATGCTTTGGGTTTAGCTGGTTTTGCTAAAGGGATCTGCCTCTCTGCATCCAGACAACAGATCGGGATTTTTTTCTGATTACTCAGCAGCTAGCCACCATGCTCAACTTATCTGAGCCTAGTGGGTCTCCCTAAAGATCTGCTAGCTGTTTCTTGGGAGCTTTGTGTGCTGAAATGCTAGCTTGACAGGTTTTGATGATGATGATGATGATGATGATGATGATGAAATGAGTCCAGAGGGAAATGTGACAAAAAAGGTTTAAAACTAACTGGCTGGTAGATTCTGTGAGAGAGAGCAGCGGCATTCCCGCTCCCACAGAGGAAGGAGACACATTTTACCTCAGGCAAAACACCGACTATTAGCTATAAATAACACAGACGAAGGAGCTGAGCTGTCAGAGCTGTAGCGCAATTAAAATTTAATAGTGGCCACCGCTGCAGCAACAAGTGCAGCACACTGCATACAGTACGTCTGCGGAAAGACGACAGACGCCACACGGATGCTAAAGAAAGGTCATGCAAAGAGTGACGATATGACCCCTGAAAATGGGAGGAGCGTGAGAGAGAGAGTTACTCGTCCAGATGACTCAAGTCCAACTTTATCTGTTTATCTCCCACCATTCATTTCTTCCTGTGTAATCTCAGCTCTCGCTCTCTTTTGTTCTCTCAAAGGGAAATTAATTCCCTCGCCTTGCTGCCGTTGCTGCCAGCGTCACTTCTCTTTGCATATTTACACATCTGTCCATCCATTCTGCTCTCACCCTGGCTTTCTTCCTCTTTCTGTCTCTCCTCTGTGGTGCTCTGAGGGGAGTTTGGATCAGATTTTGGGGTAACCTTCATTATTTGTACACCACTTTCTTTTAATCTCCCATCTCTAAGTCTGGCACTCCACTTCTGTGCCATTAATCTCCCTGTGTTTGGTCAGTTTCTCCTCCATCTTCCTCCCTCTAATAAAAAAAAAGTGCCCTGTCATTCCTCCACCGCCTTCTGTGTTTATGGCTGCATCTTCTCTGTGTCACCCCCCGAGCTCGAGGCTCATCTTTTGTGACTGAGTAGAAATGGGATCAGGGCCGAGTAATCATAAGAGTAAATAATACACACAAAGCTTCTTTCAAGCAATGCATGAAATGTGTTCTCCTATGTGCTGACTCGTCTCTCTGGCATCTTATCACAGCGGCGCAGCCTCGGAGACCATCTCATGTCACATCGACTTCTCCACAGTCGCATATCTTCCGTCTGGTTTTTCTCTGAATGTAAACTAACACTGCATAAGCAAATGGACAGTGTCTCAATCCCTGAAGGTCTAAAATCCAGGCAGAAGGAAGAAGACCCTGAGAAGTCTCAAGTGTCCATGTGGTGAATATAAGAACCTCTGAACGAGTTCCTACAACGGCACAAATGCTCCACCCAACGTGCATGTATGGAACGTAGATTGGGCAGCTGCAGGTCTGCAGCTTTCGTCCTGCTCACCTTCCAGGAGACCCAAGGGTGAGATGTCTCCTTGTGCCAGACCACAAACCCTGTCCCTGACCCCTTCAGAGGTCACATCTGTAGGACCGATGACAGTCCTATTTTAAAGTCTTCTTTTATCTCGACAACAACAAAACATGCTTCAAAACAATAAAGCAAAGACCACAAACTGAACTCTGAAGGCCGAAGAGTCAACTTCTGAATGCCACAATAAACCTGCAGGTTGCTAGGCAACAGGAACAGATCATCATTATAATGAGAAAGACTTTTTTTTTACCATTTAGCGACTGTTGGAGCAACCTACGAAGGGTACACCGCAGCACACTGTGTCCTAAAAGGGAGGAGGCGCCTGACGGGGGAGGAGGCCCCTGACTGGGGAGGAGGCCCCTGACTGGGGAGGAGGCCCCTGATGAGGGAGGAGGTCCCTGACGGAGGAGGAGGCCCCTGATGAGGGAGGAGGTCCCTGACGGAGGAGGAGGCCCCTGATGAGGGAGGAGGTCCCTGACGGGGGAGGAGGCCCCTGACTGGGGAGGCAGCCCCTGACTGGGGAGGCAGCCCCTGACTGGGAAGGCGGCCCCTGACGAGGGAGGAGGCCCCTGACTGGGGAGGCAGCCCCTGACGGGGGAGGAGGCCCCTGACGAGGGAGGAGGCCCCTGACTGGGGAGGCAGCCCCTGACTGGGGAGGAGGCCCCTGATGAGGGAGGAGGTCCCTGACGGAGGAGGAGGCCCCTGACTGGGGAGGAGGCCCCTGACGAGGGAGCCGGCCCCTGACGGGGGAGGCAGCCCCCGAGCTGAGGCAAGGTACACTGGCCAACACAGTCCGACAACAATAAAAACAACAACAGGGCGGCAACACAGACGAACTGTGGCGACAAAGAGAAGCACAGGAAGCATAACACATGGAGACACACAAGGAAACTAGAATTTCAAAATAAAACAAGAAGTTTATCCAAAACAGGGCAAAATAAATCATAACAAACAAAACAACTAATGCAAAACAACAACAAAACAAAGAAATATAACACAACTAGGCCAGGGACCATGATGCACAGTGGGCTGCTGGACAGAGCTTGCTGAACCTCTGGGAGGCCGTCCACAGAAAGAGGCTTTCACACCTCAAATAAAGTAGTTTTAGCACGCAGCGAAACAAAATAAGAGAAAACGTACGTTTAAAGATATGTCCTCTAATTGTGTATCTGCCACTTGTGAGGAGATTACACACAAAAGCTCACACTGTCGAGTTAATATTCATCCAACGTGAGGCCGCAGAAGGGAAGAAGATACTGAGCGTGAAGCAACGAGAGAGACCGAGATGAAAGGACGCACGGCGAGAGACTGACGCAGTGAAAAGAAGAGTGTGATTAGCATTCGCTAGATTACAGGAAGCCCGTACAAAGCAGCGCCAATTATTGGAAGTCTGATCAAAGACAGTAAGACTGCAGAAATGCACGCCGTCTCTCCATCCAGCAGTGTGTGCTTTCCATTAACCTCCCTCCTCCGAGCCTCCCCACGACTTCGCTCTTGTTGGAAGAAGCTATTTGACTCTGTGGCTGCAGATTACTGATAAGGAAAATTACACTGTCAGAATTTATCAGTGCAGAAATCATCCCGTCGTGTGCACGCGTGTGCAGATGAGAGGCTTTTCTAGCTCGGGCATATGTTTGTGCTCATGTGTGTGTGTTTTCATGCCTCCTCTGGGGAGACCCCACGCACCGTCTGTCTCCTTATTCAGTATTCACTGCCACAGAGAAGACAGGAAGGAGTGAAGAAGACGAGGAGGAGGAAGAAGGACTGAAGGGAGGAAGGGAGAGATGCTGCTGGGGGGTGGAGAAAACATATTTATGTTAAGAGCTTGTCATTTTCATTCATGCTTCTTAGCAGATGTCTTCATTGTTCCTCAGTTTTGCAGCCATTTTGTCAGAACAGGTGCTGCAGTCTCTCTGTTTTTTGTCTTTTTTTTATGCTCCACCTTATCCTCAAATGGTGGATGTCACCGTGGAGCATGGGAGGCAGACAGGAGGAGGAGGAGGAGGAGGAGGAGTGAGAGGAGAGGAAGAGAAAATGAGGAGGTGTTTTCCATCCTGTTTGTTTTTCATTAAGGGTTTTTAAATTTAATGAGACAGTAAGAGGGAGACAAGACAGGAGCCATAAAGAGAGATTACAGCCAGCGCGCAGAAGAAAAGACGAACTACATGCCCCAAAAGTGTGTGTGTGTGTGTGTGTGTGTGTGTGTGTGTGGTCAGAGACAGGGTGAAGCTCAGCATCGTTTTAGCTCTGTCTACATTTCAAAACCGCATCTCTAATTAATCTGCAGTGTGTGTGTCAGAGTGTGTGTGTCAGTGTGTGTGTGTGTGTGTGTGTGTGTGTGTGTGTGTGCACAACCTGCAGAACATGAGAGGATTACACAGGGTGGAGACAGAGGCGACTGACTCCAGGAAACCTTTGTCACAGTGTGTATGCATTACAGCAGCACAGTGTGCTGGGCCGGCGGAGAGTGCCCGATGAATGAAACACCCCCACCACCACCCCACGCGCAGCACCGCCCTGCTGGGCTGGGAGTTCCTCGCGCCATATGGGGACGATGCTTTGTTCATCACGTTTGAACAAAGATCCTGGATAAAGTTGAGTCTGGGGTCTCAGACCCTCACAGTGCTGTGAGCATCTTGGTCTAGCTGTCGACACCTGTTGCCCCGCGCAACAGTGGCCCTCGTGCTTCCTGATCTCCTGCACCCCCCCACACAGATCCATTGATGCTTCTATCACAATTTTAAGAGTTATTTCTGCTTCAATTGAGACTTTAAAGATCAGGAGCAGCTTTTTACTGCATCAAATGAATCCTAATGACTTTTAAAGTCCTCTGGACCACCCTGCATGTCTGAGCAGATCGTGGCTTTTACCTCACATGTTTCACCTAAGAGTCCAGATCATGGGAAAAACAGCTTTAAGGACGAGTTTTAAGAACTGCCTGCTCCTGCATCGTGACTTGACTGTGGAGGGGAAACAGTTTAGGATGCATCTTCTGTCCTCTTTCTCCCCCTTTGACTTTCATCCCCGTGGAGTCAGATCAATAGGGCTCTGCCCTCCTCTCGTCCCAGAGCCTTCATCATGCCTCTCTCTCCACTCTCAAGACGACTGATAGGAAGAGGAGCTGAAGGTGAGAGGACAGCAGAGGAGTTTGGAGTTTAGTTTTCTCCTCTCCTGTCTTTGTGGTGCTTGAACAGTGGGGTCATAATCCAAACACGGTCGGGGTCGGGGTTTGATTTCCCAGCGGGCTCCTCGGTGGAAACTCTTCTCGTTGTAAAAATGTAGCTGCGGCGCGCCGACACCTTTGAATAACAGGAGCTGACATAATGTGTGACATGTTTGGGACATGGCTCTAATGAAGTCTAATAGGCGTCGGACTGGTGTGTAATGTGGTGCATCCTCCTCTGTGAGACACTGTCCACAGTCTGTTTAAAGAGGTGACCGTCCATTTACACACCCAATAACTCATTCAGATGTGCTAAATGGAGCGTGGGCTGGACCACTGCAAGACTATTTCCACAACCTGACTCAGCCTCCTCCGAATACATGAATAATTTGGCTGCATATGTGTGTGTGTGTGTGTGTGTGTCTGCGGCACTAATGCATATTTGCATATGTGTGTGTGTATCTGGTGAAAGCCTGTAGGCAGTGAATGTGTCTGTGAGTGTTGTGTTGTCTTGACTCACCTGAAGCTGAAGATGACTGAGTCCCAACCTGCTCTCCTGTTTTTGTTTCGCTTTAAAACAGCGTCACAGATGAAAGCAGACACAGTTCACATCTGCAAAACTGTCAGAAGCGGCGACGCTTTGCTCGCTCCACAGAGCAGGTATGTATGTATAATGCAAAGGACTTCCACTTTAGACAGACCGTAAAACTTAAACTGTGTGAAAGAGACAACCCAGCGTTCTCTGACGTTCATCAACACAGAACACACTGACTGTTTGCTGTTGATAGCTTCTTCTCTACACGTGCAGCTGCTTCCTACAGTCGGCTGTTATTACCTCCCACACACACATGCACAACAGGCTAATTTTTTACAACTATTTTGAAGTTGATTTCAAATATATATGATTTTTAGATCATTTATATCTGTCATCAATGACCCCGTTCACACTGGGGAAATCAATCTGGCTAGAGCAGGATTCAGGCCGTATCTGGATATATCCGGATAGTTTGTTTCTGAATCTAATCAACATGAATCCGCATATATCTGGATTGATTTCAATCCACCTCTCGGTGGCTCAGGTCCGAACGCAACTGCGGCTAGTGAATCCCGCTAGCAACGCCATACTTCCAGGTTCACGGGGATAGTGTCCAGGTCACGTACAAAAGCCGTATGTAAACAACCGTCAAACTACGACAGCTTTGCCCCGAGTTTATTTTCGACTTTTTGAACTGAAAGAAACGAAATAACGAGCAATTCGGGACAAAAAAAATGCACGCCGCATGCGCACATGCAGCCCTACCGTGACCTGAACGGACTTTACTTTTCATTTTCTGCACCTTGTTGCAGGTGAGATATCCATAATTGGTTCGTTTTTCACATGGTTAGGTTTAGGAAAACAACACCAACAACAAGCTTCTTTGCCTGGTAACCATGGTAACATGCTCCCTCTGTGCCGTGCGGCACATCATTTCTGATTTCCTCTGCCCCTTTATTACACAAACCAAACAAGCTGTTTATAGTATCAGGAATTTGTTTTCTCTTTTTGAACCTGACATCCCCACAACACACACACACACACACACTGATCGATCATGTCAGAGTTCTGTTTCCAGGACTGTTAGCCTGCATCTCCCAGCAGGTTGTGTTTTTAATGAAGTCCCAGCTGTGCGTCCTGCTCTTTGTGTCAGACCACCCCACTGAAACAGAACAGGGCTCAGTGTCTACATGTTGTTGTGCTGTCGGAGTTAACCGTACAGCACATCTGATGGTAATTTTATGGTAGTTTATTGATCCGGAGCATCCCCTCTTGTCCTGCCTGCTGCTCAGCACACTTGGGACAGACTTGGCGGAGAGCTCTCAGGCTCTTCCTCGGACAAATGAAGCCAATTTATATCAACATGCTGGTGTTGTAATTCAAGCTTTGGCAGAAGCAGAACACCACCTAAATGACTACATGAGGAATTGATTTTGTGAGAAAAACAAACACAAACTCTGAAACATCATCTCAGAAGCACCTGTTAGATCAGAGCGCACAATAATCCACACACTCCTGGATTTTATGGAGATTGTGGACATGACCGACACTCTAAAGACCAGATACAATGTCTTCTTAGGCTCATAATTTTGCACTAGAAAAGATTAAACGGGGACACGGAGTCTCATTTAATCAGTATTATTGATCTATTGACACACTTGTCAGGATCTAATCAGCCCGTTTTCACTGCTGTCGTCTTGCTTCTGCAGTCAGTTTCTTTGACGAGTGGCTGACTTGCACTCCTGCATCTCTTCATCAATCTCCCTTCATTGCTGCCTCCCCCGCCATCTTTAATCTGTCCTCTCACGTAGTCTGAACGAGACCCACCAGAGACGAAACGACTGTCTGGAACCGGCCACAGGTCTCCACTCTGTCTCCGCGGTGCCACTGTTATGCCTATTAGCCACGAGCTAATTAGCAGTCGCACTCCCCCGTGGGATTGGATAGCCCCTTGCTAAGCTAATTAGCATACACCTGATTGAATGGGCAGGGCTGGATGTGCAAGTGGAACTAAGGACATGCGTCTTAGGGGCACAATGCGTGTGTTTCTTTCTTCATTTAACGCGGCAGTGTTTGTATGACTGGGATCGTACAGAGGTCATTATGCTGCATGTGCTCGGTGTTGTGGAGTGCAGCAGCACATAATAAGCACCACCAGAGATAGCTTCAGTTGACTGTCGTGCCACGGAGGAACCTGTCACTGTGACCACCCACTGGTAAATAGATTGAAGGTGAAGAGGAACACAGTGGCGATGTATAGACAGAGAGTGAAGGACTTCTGTGGGCAGGTGAAATCTAAAGCCTGTGTGACAGTATGAGTGACTGTCACGCATGAACCGCCGTGTCTGCGTCTGTGAGTGTGTGCGCCTCAGCCTCCACATTGCAGGCGCTGTGCGGTACACTCAGAGAAACACACAGCATGCACAATGAGGAGGCCTCGGCACACCGTTTCATTCCTGGCACTACAGGCTAATCAGCGGCTCGATGGAGGAACAAATGAGACCGACCGAGCTTCTGCCTCCAATCCGGTCTGTGGACACCAGAGTGGAAATGTTCACTGATTTAACGATCCCAGCGCTGCCACGGATACATGTTCCATATTCTCCTATATCAGGGGTTAATTATCGGGGGTCTCTGTCAGTGCAGGTAAGAAAATGAGTTGGACTGATAAAAGTTTATTTTTAACAAGGATAACTCGTCGCCGGCTGTCACGACAAATTGATCAGTCCACGTATTTTCTCTCCAATTAGCCTGAGAGTGTTCGCGCTCTGTGTCGGACATGGGAGGAAATGTATCCCTGCACCTGTCACGGCGTTATGGTTCATTAGTGGTGTATGGTCATATAGACATTTTAATTCATATGTGTGCATGCATGCTGGATGTAGCTCTGTGCAGGATTAACTCAAGATGCACTGAGCATAGCTGATGTAATGACTACAGTACAGATAAATGTGCATGTAGTAGCCTACATTGCTGCAGCTGTACACGCAAGGTAGTCTGAGGCAGTCATTAGCCGGTAATTTAGCTCAACATAATTCTCAGTATATCTTCTAAAGTGAGACCCAGATGAGCACCGGCTCCCACCATGGGCTCATTAAAGAGTATGTGAGAAACTACTGTCATGGGTCCTATTAAAAAAAATAAATAGGCAGAGTCGAACACTTGGCCCTTTTTGTTGTCTCGTTGTGCATCATAAAAGATGAAGCTAGCAGAGAGAGTGCTGCTACGGCTTCATGAAGTAATTTAAAGATCAGACAGTGTCGAACATCCAAAGAACAGTCGGCGGGAGGGGAGTGCAAACTTTAGAGAGAGATAAAAGTGATAAAACCTCCTGACCAAGAACACATCAGGGGTCTTGTGAATAAGGACTTCTCAAATCTTGAGAGTCAAGATTAAAAAAAAAATGGCAGGGAAGCTTGTTGCTGATCGGGGATGTTCTGAAACAGTTTTACACACAAGCTATATATAAATATGGAGGAACTGTCAGAAAGTAAAGTCTGTGTGGAAGGTTCTAATCTAAACTCCAGGTTAATCCAAATACGGGCAAAGAAAGTCATTACTTTAAAGTAAAAAATACTCTTCTACTGAACAGAAGATGGGAATGTTTGAAAAGGATTTACATTTTCAGAGGGGGGTTAATCATTTTGTTTCCGGCTGCATATGCAGACCAGAAGAAGAAGAAGGAGAAAAATATTCTGTGCTCACAACTAAGACATAAATCTAAACTGTATTTTTCTCATTAAAACTTCACTTTCATTCACGAACTCTCACTTCTCTCTGACACCCGACTCACAGATGCCCTTTGTCATCCTGGCATCTTCCTCCACCCAATGACTCAAGACTTCCTGCAAAAATACACCGCGGAAGGTCCTGCTCTAGACGCAGATGGTGTGGGCGACAGACTCTGACTCCGCATCACAACTGTATTTAGGAAAATCTTTTGCATCCTGTAAACAGTGTGCTGAAGTTATTCGTGTGATTTTTCTCTTCGAGTTCAGTCTCAATCAGGACAAACACAAAGATACAAACAATGTAAGATTCACAGTCTGACAAAATGCCATAACAAAATTAGGATGTAGAGAGAGCGAGCCCGTGGTTTCCATAGCAACCAACTGCCACTGCCAACAAAGAGTACTTGTGTCCAACTCTAAAACACTCCAGAAAACTCCCACAGCACGGCCAGTGAGCTTTATATGTCCTTTTTTTGAGTTACTGCTGCCAACGGGTTCAGCAGTACTCCAACTCTTTGGTTTGATGTTTTTAAACACAGCACTGCTTTGATGATCCATAAGAATCCTGCAGCTGTTTCCTGTAGTGTCACCGTGAGGCTGAGATTTCAGCTACTGTGATTAGCACGACACACGGTGTCATCTTTAAGTCAAAGCCTTTGGTGTTTAGTGTCACATCTGTCAACAGTTTTTGCAGCTAATGTTTGCCAGCGTACAATATGCTAAATATAGCTGTTCGCTGTGTTGTTCAGTGATAATATATCTAATGGTGCAGAGCCTGGGACTCCCCACATAGTTTAATCTCCAGCTCTTTGAAATGCAGCATTGATTCCCATTGGATTACTGTAGAATAACCTGCTCCATGGTGAGCATTGTGAGTGCTTTATCAGTGAGACCTGTGAGTGTGTGAATGCAGCTTCCTGTAGTGGAGGTGGATGATGAATCCAGCAGCACTGAGAGCGCAGCTCTGTGGGAGTTTCTGTCACTGCTAGACTTTAATTATGCAGACGCAGCTGCTACAACAGGAGGAAACAGAGGAGCATATTGATGCTGATGTGTCCTTACTTTAAACCACACACAGGACGACTGATAAGATCTATCAAAGCTAACGGCTACGCTAACCTAATCCCTCTTATAAAACTTACATGAAACACACATGATAGAAGCTCTGTTGTGTAAGGTAAAGTGTAAAAGTATGAAGGAAAGTCCTAAAATTGTGACTCTCCCACCGGACCTGCAGGATCAGAAGGCTAATAGCAACATGACTGACTCACTCTCTGCCTCCAGGCTCATGCGGTATCCCTGCAGTCATTTGCAATTATATTAAAAGCTGCATCCGAACACACACATTCCTTGTCCTGTTTTGTGTACTTCCTGAATTCCACTAGGAGCCAGCAAGCCAGCGTTGATGTTTGTGTGTGTGTGTGTGTTGCAGTTCTTCAGATTTCTAGATTCCCTGCTGCGACGCAGGTGAGGCAGGTTCGAGCTTTAACGTCTCGCTCAAATTAATTGCTGAGCTCGGGGGGACTCAATGACAAATGATGGAGTCTAATCTAACAAAGCACACAAGATAATTAAAGAGGTTGTCAACAAATCCCCAGTTTAGCCCAATGTGTGCAGACGCTTAATGTTGGAATTAATCCTTCATCCCACAGGAAAAGTCTGCCCACACAGCTCGAGTACCAGTCTGAAGCCGATCCAACGAGTGGTCTCAACAATCCAATGTGTGTTTATTACAGGCTGATGATTAGATTTGAAGCGCTAGCCAGAAAAAAGGTGTTTTCCCACAGCAGGAACTGACAGATGATTTTAGGGGCAGCTCGCACCTTTGTGTGAGTTCTCACTGCTGGAACAAACAGCTTTCAGGAGAGGAAAGAAGTTCTTCCTATAGAAAAACAAATGGGTTTGGCTTTCAGGTAGAACCAAACATCTCAGTTCCCTCGGATTATGAGCAGCCGTACAAGATCACGAGATGGAAAGGAAGTGAAAATGACACTACAAAGACTGATGCACGGGTGAAAATGAGGCGGTAGAACCAAAAGGTATTTTTCCACTGCAGGGACTAAACTGCCACTTTAAGCTTATCCCCTTATGATGTCACAAGGGGCTCTAGGACCCAATTAGCGGTTTCAAACCTGCTCCTTTTGGTCTCATCTCATACATCATGTGCTGACACTTAATTATAGTCACTTTACGTCGTTATGACCATCGGATTTTCTGCTTCCGCCCTCAATAAGAGGCAGCAGGATAAATAGACTCTATGGACGGAGTTCCCATATCTACACATTAATGAAGTGCTCACTTGATTTCACTTGGCTGCAGCTACATCCTAATCACTTGTAGACATCTCCCACACGCAAAGTGCACATGCTATTACTTCTACAGATCCAGCTGGACTGGCCTCTTCTGTTGAGTTCAGCCAGCAGAAGCAGTGTTTATAAAAGCCTGTCATCCGGAGACCTTTAAAGAACCTTCAAGTATATTTACCACACCTCTGATTTCGGTGGCGGTCGTCCTCTGATTTGTGTCAGCAGGTCTGGAACTTCCCGTCATCCCATCCACACCTCGTCTCTGCGTCTGCGCGATGGAAGAAGGAAAACGTCATCACTGTTTGGTGTAAAAGTGAAGAGACACCAGCTCCATGCCTGTTGGGCTTTTCTGACAACCACATTTAACACGCTGCTGCTGAAGGAATGTGTTTGTAGGTGTGTGTTTTTGTTTGTGTGAGTGGTTGGAGGTTGTAAAGTGTGTGTGTGTGCCGAAGAACTGCCAAAAAAAAAAGATCAAACACATGAATTTCCTTTGTTGCACCTGCAGTTGAGGTTTTTCTTTTTTTTAGGTGGGTGTGAGCATTTTTAAGAATGAATAATTGATCTGGATACTTGTGAGAAATTTCAAACGTGCCTTCGACACAGGTACAAGCTGCTATTTGTGCCGCCTTTGATCACGGAGGGAAAGCAAGATTTTCAGTTTAAAGCAGAACAGAGAGCTGAAAATTAAACATGTTCAGGCTTCGATAGATTTAAAGGAACTGAGTCTGTGGTCTGTGGACCTCTAGGAGGTTTTAGGACAGCGGTGCCAAAATGGCGACCCCTGACGTAGCACTCTGAGGGGACAAATCAGGTGAAGAGGTGGATGTTTTCTCAGTTTCATCAGCCCCTGTAACAGTGTGACAGAGGTAGACAACAAACAACAGAGGGTTCAAGATTGAACCTTGAGGAACACCTGGTGTAACACTCGTATTTTGACTGGCTTGTTTCCACACTTTGGACTGTTTAGTCCTCTTGGATCTGTCGGCGCGGAGCTTGGCCACTTGGGAGTTTGTTGTGGGCACCTTCCTGAGGCACACCCAGTTCTGCGCCACAGAGAACTGCTGTGTTATTAGATCAGATCAGGGATCCTGTCAGTGATCCCCTGTGTGGTGACGCTGACTGGAACCTTCCAGGGAAGGAGGTCATCTTCCAGACTCTGTCTTTGTGGACATCCTTGGATTAAAAAGACCTTGAGGCTTAAGTAGAGGCAGCGCTTGTCCATTTTCTTGACAGCGCTGACATTCAATTTTTTTTTTTTTTTTTATTACCCCAAACAGAAATAAGATAGAAGTTATTGACCTGAGACTTTCTACATGATCACTCAAAGAGCTGAACTGCACATCCACATAACGAGAGCTGCATCTCCTTCTACCTGTGTATGAAAGAGCATCATCATTGATCTCTTTTAAATTAAAGGCTTGGGGGCCAAATCTGGAAAATAATCATTGTCATTCTGCGATAAAAGAGAAAGGATACAGAAAAAAGGCAAGCAGCCTGCCAGTGTGAGTCATTCCTACATTCTGTGCACAGAACATTGATCTGTTTCCTCTGCAATCAATACACTTATTAGTGTCATAGTTTACAAAGCGCTAGAACAAATCTAGCAATCTACAAAAATCAATTAGAAGCAAGTGTAGGCGTCATGCATGTCGAATCGGTTGTGACATTGTCTGGAGAAATCATCAGAATTCAGCATGGAAACAGTAGATTTTTCTCATTTTTGAGTCTGTCACAGGTGAGAACATAATAATTAAAGCTGTCATCCCTCCTAATCTACATGCAGATTTAATCTGCCATCCAGTGATGAGGTCATCAGCAGCAGAGCGACGCGGTTCCACATAAATGAATAGATGAACACAGCATCACTGCAGACTGCATGACAAACACACTTTTAAGTGTTGTGAGTTTTTCCAAAACCGCATCAGTGGGCTGTTCACACACAGCACAGCACATATCAATAGCCATTATGTGGCCACTGTGTTTGTGTGGTCATTAGAGCAGAGGTATTGGATTCCACTTACAGCAGCCGGACGCTACAAGCTAACAACACTTTGCTGCTGCTCTGCTGTCCGTTGTCTCCTGTCAGTGTCCGTCTGTCCATCTGTCTGGCGTCGCTTTTGTAACGTTAATAAATAGTTATTATTACAGTTTCAGTTAATCCTCACACCTGTAATCAGAGATTTGTCTGTGTGAAGCTGCGCCTACTCCCAGAGGGACGGTTTGGAATCAATAGTCTCTTATGCCAACCTGAAACATCGATAAAAGTGCAGAACAGAAATTCTCCTTCAATATCCAGTAAAAGGCTGAGAAACAGGCCGACGCCGGCTGAGAGCTAAATCTACAACACATGAAGAAGCATAAAAGCTGCTGTGTTACCTCCAACATGGCTGCCAGGTGCACCAAACCTGCCCGGTACGAACAGTTTACTTCTTTCAGTGCGTACAGGCTCAAATATTTACACTATATTACAGCTAACCACAGTCATGGATGGACATCACGGGCATAGATGCATAATTAGTAGCCAATATGTTGGTCTACAAAGCCAAATGTAACCAAGTAGTTTGGGTCTGGGGTTGAGAATTTTATCCAAACCCTGCAGTTCCTCAAGTGGCCACTTGAGGGCTGGTTCCCAGAATGAGTTATTTCTCATAGACCTTTAAGATAAATAAACATGTTAATAAATCTTTATATCTAATCACTCTAATATTCAAAATAATACAAAGATGTAACTGCTCTGAGTAGCTGGTGTTGATGAGCTGCCGGCTTGTACAACTTCCTGTCCAAATCTGGACCTCATGACACATTTCACATGGACTAGATTAGAGGACGCTAAATCTCATGCCCTTTCCAGCCATGTTTCATGTCCTCCTCCTCCTCCTCCTCCTTCTCCATTGCTCCACCTTTCTCCACAAGATTCTCCAGCTGTTTTCACCAAAATCTCCATCTGCCATGATGTTACTGATGAGGAGTCACGATAAGATGCTTTCACACATGAAGCCATCCAGCACTTTGGATCAGAAGCTGCTGTTTATTCTGCTGATATGAAAGACACGGTGTTAAAACACACCTCTGAGGAAGAATTCAAGGATGTGAAGACAAGCAGCAGCAGAATAAATTGGATAAAAACATATAAAAAAGCTATCTGATAAATCAGTGCAGCTGCTTCGGTTGTTAAATATTCTCCGACTCCGTCTCCTTGTTGCTGTTTATCGTTGCACTCAGCAGTGATGATAGGGAGGAGGAGGAGGAGGAGGAGGAGGAGATGAGCTCTCCAGTTAGAGAATCAATGGAGAGTAACAAGTTTGACCTTTCACCCAGGAGACACTCTGCCTCGGAGCATGAAGCCATTACACCACCCCTCCTCCTCCTCCACGTCCTCCTCTTCACGTCAGCACTTTCTTCTTCACACTTTTACATCTGTGTGTTTATACATCTCAGTGTACGGACGTGACCCCTGTTTGTGTTGGTGGCACGCAATCAGTCAGCGAGACTGACCACACGGTGGGTCCTGGGTGTCATGCCTCCACCCAAAGCCTCTGTGGCAGTTCAGTCCTAAAACCACTGGGGTAAAAATGTACATTAGAGACAGCACTGTCTCTCCCCCTGATTCCCTGTGCGCACACACTCAGCAGGTCTCCCTGAGGTATTTTAAGTCATGCTAATCTGCTGTTTGCTTCGCCCGGCCATCACGCCATGCCGTGCATGTCGGTGCGAGCTTATTTTAATCACACAGCTGAGTCAGCCTGTGTGTGGTGGAACTGACCTCCTCATGACCACAGCCAACAGCTTTGTGATGGCTTGTGAAGCATTTGACAAAGAGTCCAGCCTCTAAAGGGTTAAAGTCTGAAGGGTCAGTTGGACCGTCCCTTTACCCCTGGTTTGGAATTGGACATTCAGACTCTGACAAAGGACCTTTTCTGAAATTAAAACTCTTGCTGACTTCACAGCGTATGCTGACCCACGTTAAATAAGCTCCACTGCAGGCAATTATCTCCCAGTAATCCTGCTCCATCTCTGTCCATCATTCATCATTTCTTCATTGACTCCTTGACTCTTCCTCCTCATTATTTCCACCCCAAACCTGCCCTTTGGTCATTAATCTTTATCCATCCGCTCTGGTGGAGCTGAAAGGTTTCGACGCACCGTTTGAGGTCATGCATGAAGGAGAACAAATGTTGCATCAAACAGGCTAATGTACGATGATAAATTCGACACTCTCTACACGAACGTGTGGAAAGCGAAGCCTCGCTTCAGAACGTTCAGTCCATGAACGGTGCTTTAGCGGAGCTGCCGCGTACAGCGGGCCCTAACAGGCACTACAGCAGCTGTGTAAACTGCTTGGCAGAGAGTTGGCACAGAGTGAAGCAGAGATGGGGGAGTACTTCAGCGGAGTCAGCCGGTCAACAGCGGTACGTGTACGCTTGACATTTTTGTTTTTACAGCCACTCTGAAGTGATTTCAGTAAAGCAGCCCGGCTTCCTGACAGTCTGAGTTCTAACAGAAACATCCAGGTGGCAGAAGGAGAGGGCGGTGGGCTGGTTAGGTGGAGGGATGTGCACTGTTTCAGACATCGCTGACACTCACTTACTATCTCAGAGTGGGACCATGTGCTGAGAGGACTTGAAATGTCTCTTAGACACACAGGCTGCACAGTGCCACACTGCCATGATCGTACCTGCATGTGGTGGAAAAAACGTGACACGGTGACAAAAACAGATGCACAGATTAGAGCTAATCGCAAACCCACCAGACCAATCAGGACGCACACAGACTGGAAGTAGAGATGGTTCAGACTTCTGTGACCTTTAGTCCATCTAGGCCCAAGGTTATCCACAAAAAAATAGGGAAACAGTGAAGCTGAGGTGAAAACAGACCACCTCCACCTGCAAACAGAGACTATGGGAGCATCAAAAACTGCATCCTCCAGGTCCAAAGGAGAGTCAAGGTTGGCACAGGTGTCAGTTGGCCTGTTTACCTTGTAAAAGTAAGAACAGTTCATACTCAATAAACAGCTGTGATTGAACTCCGTCTGAGTGGCAGGTTTGTTCCACCAACAGAGCATGAATTGGCTCTTAGAGTCCTCTGCTTCCCAGGCTGACAGAAAAAGGCAGTTTGGTCAAGGTCTGTTTGCCCTGATAGTCGCTGACATGCTGCAAAGATGGCTGAGAAAAACAATCAAAGAGGTGGCAGCAAGGTGTCGGCAGCAGGCGGGAAACAAACGAGGTGACTGGTTTGACAGACAGGAGGGATGTCACCCTGAAGCAGAGGAGTCCTCAGATCATCACCTGCATCGCACACCTTCTGATGCTGGGAGGTTGTGGTGCAGTCCAAGCTGTGATTAAATAAATCTGAGTGATGAAAGCCTCCTGCTGAAGACTCCCAGCAGAGAGAATACTGATGAACACATGAGGAGATCCCAGTCAATCTACGTTCCCATCCTCACCTATGGTCATGAGTGCTGGGTAATGACCGAAAGAATTAGATCGTGAATACGGGCCGAAATGAGTTTCCTTCAAAGGGTGGCTGTTTCGGACTTCCCTCTCACCGGACACTTCCTCCAGCTCCTCTGGGGGGATCCTGAGGCGATCCAAGGCCAGCTGAGACACATTGTCTCTCCACTGTGTTCTAGGTCTTCCCCGGGGTCTCCTTCCAGTGGGACATGCCCGGAACACCTTCCCAGGACACAGTGGAGAGACTATGTCTCTCGGCTGGCCTGGGATCGCCTCAGGATCCCCCCAGAGGAGCTGGAGGAAGGGTCCGGTGAGAGGGAAGTCTGGGTGTCCCTGCTTAGACTGCTGCCCCCGCAACCCAGCGGTTGAAGATGGATGGATGGATGTGAGGAGACAGACGGAGGAGCTGCTCACAGAAGTCTTTCCTGGACACTTTCTTTCAAAAGTCATTAAAATCCGCTGCAGTGAAAATCAGCATGTGGTTCATGCAGGATGAAAACACAGTGCAGCTTCACGTGTCTGCGGGGGGGCGAGTGTCGCTCGGCAAGACAAACAGAGAATCTTTTCTTAGACTGTGAGGAGGCTGAGGCACTCTGGAATATGTTATCCTGAGAGCTGTAGAGTCAAAGGCCACAGGAGCAGCTGCTGCTGCTTTCTTCTGTTTAATACTGCTTATGAGGTCACGCCGACATGTTGGTGGGGCAGAGAGAACCAGAGGCACAGGTCAGACCCCAGGTCAGCCCGCGAGTGGCTTTACTGTTGATTTATGGGGTCGTCCTTGTTTCAGTGGATGAGCGGCATCAGGGAAGATGTGCGAGATGTGCAGCTCAACTTTTAACCCCTGCACGCACCAGGAAAGAGGCTAAAAGCTTGAGATCATTTTATCTGTTGGACTCTGAAGGGGGGGGGGGGGCGAGAGCGCTTGCTGTTATTGTCCTGGAATCTTAAAAGGGTCACAGTCAAAGTGAAATGCCAGTGTCATTCCAAATGCATGCACACCAATCAGAGCGTGCTGACAACCGACTGTGTTCCATTAGAACCCTCAAAGGTTCTTCAATTATATGAACATATAAATATTTTATGCTCAAGTTTGATCCAAACATGTAGTTGGACCCGAGAAAAACTCAAGTTTGGCTGAACGGTGGATTCTAGGAGAGACTAAACTACTAAAACACAATATCTCAAGAGTTTGTTGGTACAGATGTTCACTTGGATCCACAGAGGGACTGAAGGTCACTATAGCCAAGAAGTTCTGTGCAAATCATGATAAAAGTCTGTTCCCATCTAATCTGCAGTGGCTGCCACACCTCCAGCATCATCCAGCGCTCTGCTTTTGATCGATATGTTCTTGAAAGAGACAACATTGAGATGCTTGAAGAGGGGGACTGAGCTGCCCCTGTCTCTCCTCCTCCTCTTCCAAACAAAAAAGCCGCCATGAGCAGGTGAAGCTGAAGGACACGTGGACAGAAAGTGACAGAATACTTGTGACAGTTCAGAGAAACATCAAGCGGAATAAAGACCTGAAGTGACGAAGCTCTGTGTGATCACAAGTGACAGACTGATTTCAGGCTGATTTATCCTGATCTAAAGCAGGTTTGTTACACCTAACTGAGCCACTTGATGTGTATTCTATTTATAATGCACAATATCATAAATATATTGCTCTCACTGGCTGCAAGAGCAACTGCAAAACTAATGTCAACAAATGGACAACATGCAAAGCATGGGACTTATTCTGGGACTCTGAGCTACGCTAACATAGCTTGGAGATAAGAGAGATAGAAATACATTATCTGTCAAATGCCATGAAGAATGCAAGTGCCCAAGAAAGACCCCACCAAGCTAGCGAGCTAGCTAGTGAGCGCCCTACAAATCCCGACGACATTTCCTAAATTCAACAATGAACTTTATCTTATACCTCTTACTGTACAATCAGCACAAATTATTTTAGCTAAGCTAAGCTCAGCTCAGCTAAGACTTTCCTCACCACTACAGAGAAAAGACTCCTTCCATGTTCTCCATGTTAAGCTAGTAGCTAGCTTCCTAGATTGGAATAAATAGCATGTCGCTAGCATGAAAAGGTTAAAGCACTGTTAACTTAATTCTATTCGAACCAGGCTTTTTATTAAACATCTTAAAAGCACCTCACAACAAAAGTAAAGCACAACTGTAATGTGCAAGTTATGCCTTAACTACACATCAACAGGTTCATATGCAGAAACGCTACACACATACAAAGCCTGAGAAACAATGACAACAAACAACCATTTGTACAGCTGACAGATGCTGCAGCACAGACCCCAATGTCCTCTGCACAGACCTCTCCATCACGTATTCAGCTTCTGGAGGACGACATCTGGCAAAATGTGTAAAGATGGGATCCAATTACCTCGTGTAAAACTGCTAATTATAAAGTTATCTGTCTGTGCAGCGTGAAGAGCGCAGGGAAAACACGAGCGATAACACTAATCCTCCTAAACAAACCCACAGAAGTGGACGGAGCACGTCCTGATAAGAGGGTGGGAATTACACAGGGCTGCTATAAGAACACATGTCTTTGTCAATCGCCTCCATCAAAGGTGTCCTTGAAAATGTGAGCCAGTATCAGCATGTCCTGGGCTGAAGAGCACAAAAGACATGGTGCAGAGAAATGAACGTTGGAGATGGGGTGAAGAGACGGAGAGAGAGGGGAGAGAGAGGGGAGAGAAGTTCAGCTGTGCCTGGTTGATGAAAGGACGGCGCAGGGGACGACTTTGAAGTGAGGCCGACCTGCACGGAGCGCTAATTTAAAGTCATTTATTATGACGACACTCACTTTCATCATCATTTTCTGACAGTATCAAAGCAATATTGGAGCCCACGGGAGATCAAAGGAGAGGATTAAGTCATTACTACAAATGAAGCTCTGTAGGTGAGAACAGCAGCAACAAACACGCCGTCTGTGGCACAGCGTGGCTCACAGCACCACCACCAGAAGAAGAAGAAGAAGAAGACAAACACGCAGTGTGCATCCACAACAAAGATGGAGGTCACATGGAACACTGACGCCGCAGTTCTTCCGTGTCCAACATATCGTGTGTGTGACTTTGTCTTCCTCCAGGCAGAGAGCCGAGCAAACACATTCCTAAATCTCTCAGATTAGAGAGTGGATCTGACTGAGTTTATCAGCCACACAGAGCAGAGAGTCAACGGGGGAGGAAGTGGTTCCCACCTCCACAGACGGACACACACACAGAAGGTTTAAGGGTTGTACAACAAACTGATTTCTGCAAAGCTGTGATGTGCATGAGACGTCTTCATACCTCTGCTAATTAGCATTCCTGCTAATATTGATGTGATTTCTTATGTAAAGCCACCAAAAGGATAAGGGTTAGCTAGAAGCCACGCACATACACATTATTTTCTGTTTTTAAAGGTAGGGTAGGAGATTTCATTCTGATGCACTTTTTGTTAAATTAGTGTAACTTCTCTTTACAATCCGATAGCAACCAATTAGTTCGGCAGTTTCGCATTAAAACGAAGAATATGAATCATCTGTGGAAGCTATAAAACACTAAAACATCAGCCAATCCTCCGGGTGGACCCTGCGCGGAGTATTGGCTGGTTGTCACTCTCTTCCTGCTCTGCATGTGCCAGAGAGGTACGTGCATGATGGCCGAAGTCACAGACCGCAGCTCGTCTTCAGGTAATGCGCGTCCATGTGATTGGAGGCGTGGCTTCGGGGTGAGCTCCGAGAGAAAGGGGCGTGTGTTTACTTTCCAAATCTGGCTGACTCAACTTTTCAAAATCTCCTACCCTACCTTTAAAGGTTGGATGACACTGTTGCTGCTCACAAGGCTAGCTGCACCTTAGAAGCTAAATTAGCTAGCTAGACTTTTCTAATGAATTTCCATTACCATCTACCAAGCTAACGCTAGCATATCCCAAATCAGAGGCTCCTAACTTAACCCCAAAGACAAACTGATGGCTGGTGCTCAGTTTAAATGTTCCTTCTCGGCCGCCATTTTGAAAACCGGACGATTTTTTTCACTCCTCGCTGCTACATAGCCAAGATGGCGACCTTTGAGGGGGATAATGCTCCATCCATATGTACTCGAAGCACTCACGTGTTTCCATCTTTGTCGGTGTGAACAAGCTTAAAATAACAAAATCAAGTGCGGAAGAAGCCACCATTTTATTCCAAACGCCTACTGATGGCTGCCTTCTCACCTGCCTGCAGTCCTGTTATATAAAACACAGCATACTCCAACAGAGGAGGTTATATAAAAGTGAGCTCATAAACTCATTTTCTTTGGTTTGAGGTGTTTTTTTTTAAAAAAGCTGAACTGTCCCTTTAAATCTATTTCAGGAAGAATTTAGCTGTAACATCAACAGATGAGTAACACTGGAGGATAACACGGCCCACCCGGAATGTTTGGATGAATGCTGGGAAACGTATGCACGCCATCCAGAAGTCTGTTCTGAATGTGCATTCTGTCCAGCGCCGTGTGTGTGTTTGTGTGTGTGTGTGTGCACTGGCACCTTCAAAATGTCAGCAGGGGGCAGACGGCAGGCATCTGTTCACACAGCTAGCCCACTGAGACACATGCACACACACCAGATCCCCAGCTGACCCCCATGGTCCTGTTTGACAGGGTGAATCTGAAGGAATGAGACCTTTTCATGTGTGTGTGTCTGTGTGTGTGTCTATGTGTTGTGTGTGTCTGTGTGTGTTGTGTGCCGTGGCCAGGTGGGTGACAGCAAGAACAATCACACAGACCTGATCATGTGGTCGTTTACACCTGCCCTTGTGTGTGTGTGTGTGTGTGTGTGTGAGGTGAAATAAGGAGTGGACACTCCGGGCACGTCCTCTCTTAATGTCACTGAAAAAGCGTCCAGACAGCAGGGACAGGAAGACAGATGCAACAGCATCAGCACGCACGCAAACTTGTGTGCCGGGAAAAGGCCGAGTGAACAGCGCCCAGGGGGCATTGTTGTGGGAGCGTGGCAGCGTAGGACTGGGATTCAGAACGAGGCGGGAGACTGTGCTGACGACGTGATCAGCTCAGACAGCATCGCTGAGCAAAACTAAGTTTCAGTAAGCTGACAGCTCCCACTGGGTCTGTCACTTCCTGAAAAACACAAAAACATGCGTGCTAAGAATTCCTCGACAATTAGTAAGTGACGGTCGTCCTCTGTGTTTAATTATGGATGCAGTAAAGAAGGCTTGGGGGGGGGGGGGCATTTAGATGTGGAGCCATCAGACAACAGAGTGTGCTCTGACTTCACAACATCCCATCACTGTCTGCAGCACATGGAGCCAGATGGAGCGCAAAGCCAATGCTAACGTTAGCTGCCAATTTCTATTCATTCAATGTGGACCACTAGCTACCTGGCTAGCTAGAAGGCACCTCATAGATGTCACTTGCTTTTTGGATTTCTAACGAACCACCATTACTGAGACATGAGTGATTATCTTTGTGTGATTCTCTGTATATTTTTAGCTCCTGGCAGCTTCGATCTTTGCTTGAATTTGTACATCTGACTCTTAAAAAGGATCAAAATGGTCTCCCTTTCCTACCTAAAATTCAGTCTTGGTGAGAGACTGGTCAGGGCATTGACTGCAGAGCGACACAGATGTGCAGCATCTGTTGATCCGAGCAGGAAGTTTTTTACTACTAATATTCTGCAGCTGTAAAATGGACCCTCTCTGGGTGCAGTTATTTGAAGATTTCGATGGAAATGAACAACAGCCAGTTTAGTGAGGCCCTCCTGCTGCAGATGTCTGAACCACCCTGTTCATTTTGAATGGAAACAGCAGGGAGGTGCTGCCAAGAAACTCTGCCTGACTCCAAAAAACATAACTGCAAATGAAACGTCACGAAGCTGCAGCGTGAAATGCTTGATGCTTTAAATCAGCACAGTTCATGCTCTGATCGGATCGCACAGACGAAGAAGAACGACGGAGAGAAAGGAGGTGGCCAGGAGGAGGAGGAGGAGGAGGAGGATGAGGCTGATCTCTTCCTCCTGAGCTGTCTGTGCCTGCAGGCGAGCTGAAAAAGACAATCCCAGAGTGACGGCGATGACAAACCGACACCTGGTCTCCTATTCCCACACACACACACACACACACACACACACAAGGTTACAGACTGACAAGGACAGTGTGATACAGAGACATACAGAAAGGAAGGCCACAAGGGAATAAGGTACAGAAGAGACTGAAGGGTTTAAAGTTGGATGAAACTGAAGAGAAAAAAAATCAATAACAGAGAAAGTAAAGAAGGAAGAAGACGAGTAAAGGCTGAGTGCCAATTTTAGATCAATAAATCTTTACAGCTGTGCTCTCTGACAACAAACAACATCTTCATGTTCAAACGGACGAGCTGTGCTGCTGCTAAATACCTGAACAAACAGAGGAGCCGTCACTGATCACTGATCCCACACATCATAAGACCATCAGAGGCTAAAGCAGGGACACTGTGGTCAAAATATAATATATTAAAATAATCAAAGAATCAACATATTTGTTGTTAAGTCCATAATAATGCCCATGCTAATTTTACCATTAGCCAATTAGCCAACTACCTTGGCTGACCATTTTGGCTAGCTGTAGCCTTTAGCAACCAATTAGCTGCTAATTAGTTAGTATCACCTAACAGGGTAAGTGTTATGCATGTTGTTTGTGTGTTCATGATCACTGATTTTAAGAAAAATTAACATCGGATGGGTGGGCGTAGCTAATGTTGCTAACACCAACCCATTGAGATTCACACGCACCAAAATAATGTATGTAAGATTATTTTAACTACTTTGGGCAGACGTCTGAGCTGTATAATGACGTCAGCTGTTAATAAACTCATTTCTGTTTATTTTCATCAATCAATAAAAGTCAGCGCGCTCTTATTCTGGAGGGACTGACTCCCCATCTGTTAAAGCGATGGTTCTTCGAGGAGACCTTGACTGATGTCTCATTTCATCCGTCTGTCTCACTTTCCTCTTCATTGTCTGTTATTTATCGTCCGTGTCTTTGACTCGTTGCTCTTGGCGTCGCCTCGCAGTCGTCCTCTTCTCTCCTCCCATCTGTTGTTTTCTTTCTCTTGATTGTCCTTGTGTGTCTTTGTTTTCCGAATTAAGAGTGTTACACGACACTCTGATTTGCAGATGAGAAGCGAACAGCTCTGTCTGTTTTCTGTCTACGCGCACACACAGTCCCTGTGAGAGGAGCGCTCGGGCCGATCCTTCTGCTGCAGTTATGAATCCATTTCCAGGGTGTGTAGCAGAAAGAATTGAGCGCTGCCTTCTTCTTGGTAAAAATAAAGCCGATTCCCTGCAGGTGTCCAAATCCAGAGCAGCAAAACACCCTCAGAGCTGGAAACACTCTCTTCTGGGTGAACGACGACCACAAGGTCATTTTTGTGCACAGGACTCGGAGGATTCGAGGTTCAGAATGTGAAATATTTCCTCATCAATCATGACTTCCTGTGTTTGTAAATGTAACTAAACCTTCAAACTTTGTAAAGCCTCATTGTTTAAAACTCTGTAGACTAGAAGAATCACATATATGACACCAAAGGCAGCATTCTGACATCTGATAAAACAAAAGTAAAACAGCCACGTGTCCAGTTTGGGTGCCATCAGCATCATATATGGGGCACAATATGACAAGACGTTGGTTGCCATAGTGTCCAACACAACATTTATTACTTCCTATATGTCAACAACTGCAGTTCCTCATGTAGCCACTTGAGGCTGGCACTAAAACTGAGTCGATCCTCACAGACCTCCATGTTGTGATGCAACTTTTCAGCAGAAATAAACATGTTTACAGCCTGGTGCAAAAAAAAAAGTCAAGGTTTTTATGCTCTGTGACATCATCTTTAATTACTGTCTATGGTCTAAGTAGAGCCAAGAGCCCAGCAGGGAACTGCTCTGGATCTTTCACAGATCAGCCGGCCTTTAAGTGGCTCTGTGCTGTTATCTACTGACTGATGGTAAATGCTAGTGCAGCGTCTGTGTGTGTGACATGTGTACTTATGTCAAAGTTACACCTGATACTGCTACTCCTATCTACAGTTAATGAACCGGAAGTCTTAAAAGGCTAAGATTATATTGGGATGTTGGAGTTCCTGCCAACAGAAGTCATGCAGAAGCAAGCAGATGGACCTCTGGTCCTCTTGTGCTCCATGCATGTTCAGAAATAATAGAGTGTAAAATAAGGTGAGGTAAAACAGCACACCGCCAAAGATCTGAAGCAGCAGCTGAAGTCTTTCTAAGTCCTTCCAGGTCCTGTCTGAATGACTGCTTTGCTCTATTCAGTAGGAGGCAGATGTAAAAGAGGATGTGACTTGTGGGGATTGCAGCCGGCTCTGCTTTGCTAGGCACACTCAATCAATCCTGAAAAACAAGGAAACATCTCCAAGTGTTCCTCGGATGTTGAAGACGGAGGATAAGTAGAGTAAATTCAAGCTGAAACAAGCATGCGGCGATGTTAACAGAGAGCTTTACACACATCAGTCACAGCAGACTGGGATATGTGTGTCACTGTGTCAAATGATTTTTTTAACCACAAAGTCCATTTAACTTCATCTGCTGAGTGCTGATCACATCAGAGAGTCATTTACAAACAGCAGAGCTGCAGATGATCCAGAGCGTCTGCTGGCTGACGGCGTCCCACAATGCGAACTACCTGCCAAAGCCTTTCTTTTCATGGCACTTGATGGCAGGTGCCAGGTTCCATTTGGTATTTTTCCACTGCAGGAACCTGTGGGCTGTTTTTGGCTACAGAGCTGTGAACATTACAGTTTCTATCACATGATCTGGCACTACTGATGGTCTAAAGGTCCACGCTTCATAGAAAGTCTCAGGTCTGTTACAGAGCCTCCATCCTGAGTTCCTGCAGTGGGAAAAACACCATCAGAGAGCAGAGGTCATCAGATTTCCTCCAGATGGCGTTATGGAGCACAGGTGCACGTGAGTAACTGCATTTCTGTGCTCTACAACCTGCAAACCAGCACTTCATCATCTCCTGAGTGATCTTTAATCTCAGCGCAGCACCAACAGAACCATCATTTTCATTCCACCGCAGACAAGCAAGCGTCGGCTCTGACACAGAAATCAATGCAGAAGCTAATTACACAGCACCGTGTACCAAGATGGACCAATAAGTCTGTAAATTGGAAAGTGTGTGAGTGAAGTCATCAAAGGTTAAGTGTCTGTGATTAACAGAGGCCACCTAATCTGGCTTAGTGCAGTTTTAATATCACAGTTTGATGTCGCCGGTGAAGGCGTTTCACACCGTCTGGCTGGGAACTCTCAGCGGGAATCAAAGCCCTCTGTAACCCCTCACAGGCTTAGCGCCACTCTTCGCACACTTTAATGAGCGAGCGAGCCGAGCAGCCAGTGAAGGAGTTGTGAAGTTGATGAACTGACAAGTGAAAAGAGTATTTCAGCTGGTAAACTGTGCTCGGCGGCACATCTGGTAGCTCGTGTGTGTGTGTGTGTGTGTGTGTGTGTGTGTGTGTGTGTGTCAAACTGTCAAACAGCAGTGGAACAGACAAATCCCTAAAGCACATCACCTTCAAAGAAAGACCATCCAGAGACTGTGTGTGTGTATCAGGCACACTGTAGGACCATTCCTAAAGAGTTCAGAGGAGAAAGGAGAGGTGAGCTGAATACAGACGAGAGGAGAAGGATGGGATAAGAGAGGCTGGAGGGGAGAGGAGGAGAGAATCCACGAATAGATGAAGACAGAAAAACCGTTAACGGCAAGGACGTGAAAATGAGCAGGACAAGATCCAAGAGAGGACAAAGGAGGAGCAGGAAGCTGAAGCCAACCAGCAGGACCTCTCTGTGGGTAACCGAGGCGGGTCAGGGAGACCCATCAGTCACTGCCACAGGGCCTCAGAGGACCTGCTCACTCGACACATAGCTAACAACATGGTGGACAAGAGTCCATCTTAAAGTGGCCTTTTTGTTAATGTCATCATGCTAACTAGCTAACTAAATTGTCTTCACTGTTGAAGGTGGTAGTTCCTGTTTAGAACGCTAACATTTAGTCATGAACTTGCTTTTTGAGGAACTTGTGCTCTTGGTCAGAAAAGGTCTATGAAGTAAATATAAGAAGCAAACCAGAGGATACAGTAAGAGGACATGAAGGAGGAATTATGGGAAAATAAATAGAAAGAGAAAGGCCAATCACAGGCGGTGGCGGGGGGGGAGTTTCCTGGAGAGCACCAGCCACATATCTGTATGTTAATCACATCAAAACAAAGCACCTTCAGACAGAGAAGATGCCGCACACACAAACATTTTATCTTCTTATTTAATTAAAGCCTTGCACTGGGCTTACAGTCTGTGTGTGTGCTCACTCATCTATGATTTAAGCTCCAACCCTTGACAAATGACATGAGGGAATGGTAGAAAGTCTCACTGCTGCACTGCTCTGACACACACACACACACACACACACACACAAACAGGTGTGAAGCAAATCCTTCTCCTGATGGAACCTCCCCAGAAACCCATGGGGCACACAGGGAATGTGGCATGTGGCAAGGCATAAAAGAGTGTGTGTAGGGGTGTGTGTGTGTGTGTGTGTGTCACCTGGCAGATGACAGTAAGCATAACGTTTATTTGTCTGTCTGTGCACAGGTGCATCACAGCTTCTGTCATGGCTGCCTTGTTAAATGAGAAACGTGTAACTTGTGTGTGCTTTCGTGTGTGTGTGTGTATAGTACAGGTGTGACATACAGTAGGAGCATGCAGAACACACACACACAATGTTTGATTTCACTCAGAGATGCTGTCGTGACCATGGTGAACATGAGTTATTTTTTTGGGTGTAAATAGCATTGCTGGCTATATATTTGGATGGTTGTGGTCAGCTATGGGTTACACCCAAGTGCAAATGACCACATTGGTTTTTCATCTACAGTGTTGGCTGTTGACACTAGGGTGGTGGTTATCTTTACCATGCTACACCTATGGGTGTAAGTAGCATTACCTGCTACATAAACCTGCAAGTCTAATCACTGCCATGATTTACCTGCTAATGCTAATGCTATTTACACCCAATTTTACCCAAGTAGCAACTGTGGCTATTTTCACCCTGGGTGAAATTGGGTGTAAATAGCATTTTTGGCTGCTTGTCATTGCAAAACACTACAGTGAAGAGCCACCTTGGTTATTCTGAACTCTGTCATTTGGAGACTACGCACACTTCAAGTGAAAATAGCAAAGATGATATGACTTCTGCCTTAATGGGTGTGACGTCGGCACATGTATGTTCATCTTTCTCTTCCTAATGACCCTCTTCACTATTAATAGCTCACACTCTTCTCTAAAAATACACACACACACCATCATGGCTGCCCATGATGTCATCTGATTTAGTGACATCCTGCACTTTCATTTATGAGAAGAACATGAAGCAGGAAAACTATCCATCTCCATCCACTTCTCACCTCCCTCTCTTTACTTCACAAACTCTCTCTCGCCCTCCACACCTCTCTCTCTCTCTCTCCAGTCCCACGGTGGAGAGCTGAAAGGAGATCAAACAGGAAGGAAATTGTAAAATAAGTGCAGTCAGAGGGGCGAATATGAATCAGAACAGATAGCGGCGGCCACAGCGCTAAGCGAGGGGGAATCTACAAGGAGCCATATGGGATGTAATTCGCACTTTACCTCATGCTTACATGTGATTTCAATGGCCGCTCAGGGGAGCTTTAGAAACACACTCTGTGGGCCAGCAGAAAACATCCTCACTCGACTTTTGTCATATTCTGGGACAGAGTAAATGATTGTGTGGCTCTGAGGGAACAAACTCAGAAACTTCAGTTCCTACTGTACTTTAGTTCCTCTCAAAATGACGTGTGAGAAGCTGATTGCTGCCATCGCTGGGCACCCGGCATTGTGTGATCCCACTCAGAAAGGCTCTGGCCTTTGAGGAGGTGTCACGGCTGTTGGTTGGCCTGCTGAGTTGATGAAATGTGTGAGAATATTTTAAATTAGGAGGCGCGATACTGCTAATCGAGCTCCTAGCATGCTAGTCTTCCGTGATCATTCTGTTGTCTGTTCAGTAGTTAAGGTGCCACAAAAAGTGGAAGCTAAGCCCCGACATACGGCTGTCAATCTGTCTGTGCTAAAAGCATACGGCTCCTTTATATGGATAAGCAGGAGCGACAAAAGCACTTTTACAGCGTTAGTCTCGCTTAGTTCTAACCTTGTGTTCACACCATGTGCTATTTACACTTACAATAAACAACGTGTCGAATGATGAGGGAAGTACACTCACTCACGTGTGACCACCAAAACAAACTATATTAATGTAAATAAAACCTTTAAATATACATAATGAGGTTAATAAATGAGGCTAAGCTACACAAACTTTATATTCCCGGGTATATAAAGGATGAGTAAAGCAGGAATCAGCAAGAATAAATATTAGATATTCATTTCGTATTTCTCTGATTACAGAGGAGAAGTCAATGTAATGACTTGTGGCTCGGTGCTTGTGTCTGATTGTTTTTGTCTCTTTTCAATTTAGCTCTGAGGACATGTTTTTTTAAATTCTCCACATAGATCTCACATTTCTCGCTGAACTGTTGCATTAAAGCTGCTCATGTAAGCGGCGCGGCTCGGCCTGAAACTGGAATGTAAATGAGCCCATCTTGTTTACTCAGTCATTTCAGATAATTGAGTTTTTTCCACGGCCGAGTTATTCCTCCAGCTGAGAATACCAAAGCTTCATGTTCGCTGTTTGAAATGGATGCCGAGCGTACAGTTAGTGCTTACAGGCCGGATCCCGCGGCTGCTCAGCAGCGCTTTCAGGAACAACGGTGCTGTTTAAACCACACAAATCACGTTGTTTTTATCATTCATCATCGTCTGCATACATCTACAGGGCAGATTTGTTAGCTCTTCTGACAGCCCCTCAGCTTGTTTTGGCCAGCTGCAGCCAGAACTTGGACAACATGTTGTGTAGATCTGGAGCATCATCCAAGAAAACCCTCTAAAAAATACAACATAAGAAACATGCTCCCATTTTTCCTTTTATATGTTTGAGCAGAGACTTGTGCAGCTACACCGGGGGTTCACAAAACGTGCTACACAAGCACACAGCCTGGAATCCTCACACAAAACTGTCCATCACGACTGTTTATGATCCAAAACTACTCGGTTAGGTTTGAGAATCTTTTGCATTTGGTAACCATGGTGACCAGGATGTTTTTACATGCACTTCTGGTAGGAAACCATCTTTAAAAGTCCCATCAAAGCTGCCATTTCATGCTGAGTTTGCACAGAAGTCGCAGCTCCTGTGCTGTTAATCCGGTCACAGGGTGGAAACATATTTAAAACACAATGCATCTACTGACCACACCGGCCCTCGCCACTTCTCTATTGGCTGGGATTAAACCAATAACACGGGGCTCAGTCCGTCCACTGGAATCATAACAGTCCCAGTTGAGTTAATAGGAAATGAGATTGCAGTGGATTATAACTGTGCCCCTTCTGACCATGTGATCCGACCTGCCAGATTGACAATAATCTGATCTACAGTACACAACAAAACAGGTTAAAAATAGGCAGGCTCCCGGCTGCGCACTGATTCCTTCTTTGTGATATTTCCTATTTTCCTATACAGCTGCACCTCACTATGAAAAGCAGTCAGAGGAGACAAACGAGACAGACTTCAGTCCTTCCTTCATTTGCTTCATGTCTCTTCGGCCTGTGTGGTTCAGTATCTGGACATCTGACTCAACCCAATCCTTTCTGGACGTCCATGGACATGCAAGTTTCAGTTTGAGCATGGGCTCGTCTGTCTTTGCTTTAATCCTTGTCCAAATATGTCAAATTCAGAAACCCAGAGCCTGACCCCCATCAAACCTCCCCTTTAACAGGAAGGAAGGAACCTTGAGCAGGATGGATTCATGGACTGATGGATGGATGGAAGCAGTAAAGCTGTGATGAACTGCAGTCTGGTCATGAGAATGAGCCTGAAGTTGGCACTAAAAGACGTCTGAATGATGACAGAAGCATCCACAGCATCCACAGCTTTATTTCCAGCTTTACCTTTGCCTCTTAGAGTCAGGGTGGAGCTCTGTGAATAACACAAGAGTGTGCACATGTCCCCAGCCCGATGTGTGGATTGTTTTGATCTCACTACTTAAAGTCTCATGTTGTTCAGGGGTCTTTAAAGGCTAAAACTCCCTGCTAAGCCACTTAAGACACACAGCGTCAGATCTTCAGCCATGTAAAGCCTTAATTATCACGCCATCCAACCGTAATTTAATCTCTCACCAATTTATTTCAGTCACTCTGGATACAAAAGCCCAGACACCTAAATCCGCATCTGCGCTCCAATAAATCCACCTCTAACCTTTTTAATACCTTGATACAGCGACCATGTCACTCCAGCAGCAGCTCATCCTCACCTGACAGCTCGCAGGTTTCATTACAAAGAATGCAGGCGGCTTGTATTCCCTAAAAGAATCAACACAGCATCGCTCCGCTCACTGATCAATATTTAAAGAGCAAGGGTTTACAAGGGATACAAGGGTTTTCTTGTAAATTTTGGGGTTCAGATTATCAAGAAGAAGAAGAAGTCATTTAATCCCACGCTGAGGGGACATAATGAATGGATAACACTTTGTTTTCTCTCATTCCAGGCAGCCTTTTAGAGGCAATCACAGCTGGGAAATCCCACTTTACACACACACACAGCCATTACCACAAAGATGTAATCAGACTTAAGAAGCCTCTGTGTTTATCTCTGAGAACAGCAGCGCAACAGCAGCTACAGCGAATGATTTACAATTGCGGAGGTTTGTCTGCCGTCGATCCACCGCTGGAGGCTAAAGCTCCCATCCATGATCATCGAGTCGCTTCCGATGACAGGTTGCTGGTCTGCGCAGAGTAAAGGGGGGAGGTTGGGTGGTGTGGTGACGGTGGCGGCAGAGGCGCCATTTGTTGTCATCGTTTCAAATGACTGATTGTCACTTTAATCTTATGGGTCTCGGCCAGAAGAGGCCGAGGCAGTTCAGCCAAATGAAATCCTCGTCTGCTGAGTGCTGCGATCAGGGCTGAACACACACACACACGTGTGTGGCGAACGAAAACATACGGAGAGCTAAAACTGAATGAAAAGGATTTATAAAAACGCTCCCGCCATCGAGGACTGAGGGCTGCAGACGAGTGTCATCCAGAGTGCAGAGTAAAAACAGGTCTCTCTCTGTCAGGGTGAGGGACAGCCGGCTGTCTGTGTGCTTTAAAAGTCGTCCGTCTTCATTCATCAATCTTTAATCAGCAGTATGTACTTTAAAATTAAAGGAAGGACACACACTTCCTGTTGCTCCAACAGCATTCAGATGTGGTAAGAAAAGTCAGGTCCAGTGCACCAAAGATAAAGACGCTCTGTCTCAAAGGCTGCTGATGCAACTAATTCAAATTAATAGCAATAAATTACTGCACAGGGGACTAAGGTTCTCATATATTTTCTCCCACGTATCATGAATTTGTGGTTCCGATGGGACTGTGTATAATTTGTGCATAATTTGTGGGTTTGTACAAAAAGTGTCGTCATTGCATCAGCATGCTGCACTTTGCACAAAAAGAAGGAATGTACAAATGATCCATCTCATCATAGTATTAAACAACAGCCAAGAAATAACTGCCGAACACTGCAGTCCCATACATGGCCACTTGAGGGTGTCCAACTCTAGAGCAGCAATCAACATGTTTTTTTATCTGTGAGGACAATTTTCCTGCTTATGGGCGTGGTCAGTTTAAGTGACATAGGAGTGATGTCACAGGTTGGCTAGCTGTGTGATTGGTGGAGCGCCATAGGTTGCTGAGATCTTTTGGAGAAGAAGAGTCCGCAGAGCTAACGGTAGCTGCCATGTTTGGCTGTGCAGAACCATACAAACTGTTAATTAACAGCAACACTTCCACCTGTGTCTGTGTGTATGCAGTGACACACACACACACACCTCACAATCACACACACACATACCTCACAACCACATTCCATTTCATTCCCTGAGTCACAGGCTCTCCCTCCAAATCCATTTCCCTCCTGGATTTGAGCGCTCCCATCTCATCCTCCACTGTTATTGTTCTCTCTCCTCTGCCGCCACACTGTTTCCTATGGATTGTTTTTTGTGGCGCTGACTGACTGATGCGGTGTCACACACAGTGTGTGTCAGGTCCAACGTCACAAAAACACTGCAGGTAAACCAACTCAGAGAGCGCATGCTGAAACTGGGAGGAGGCTAGCTGCTAATGCTTCAGGTGCTATATAATGAGTATGTTGCAGCTGATTATCATTAACACAACAAGCTGGCAAGTAGCGGTTAGCGTGAGAGTAGGCAGTTTGCCCAAAACTGCAAGTGCTTCCTCACAGGATGCTGATTGGTTGTGACTGAGCCGTCTGTGGTTCGGTCACAAGGATATGGCTCGAAGTCAAGAAAGATGGATCCCAGTCCCTTTGCTGCCTGTGGCACAGTGTTTTTTCCCCTTATATTAGCACTGCTTCAACAGACGGATATTCAGCAACAGTTGCTGAATTTTCAGGTGTCGATGCATCAGAACAGAGGCTGAAATTAACATAGTTACACGGCTGCTGTAGAATCATTTGAAGCCGGAGTGGCTTTTCTGTCATGTGTAAAAAAGGAGCTTTAACCAGACTGTGTCGACAGTTTCCATGTGTGGAGAGGCTGATGAGTGGGAATTAAACCCTCACACAGGTGTGACAACCACACTCACATGAACACACACGTGGCACACATCGGCACTGTGCTGATATCTCCATGTGTTTGAAGGCAGACAGAGGTGGAGCACTGACACACCTTCCTTTTTAAAGCAGCCTCTGATGTGTCCTGTCAGACTTGTGGCTCCCTCTCTGGGGTCTAACTGAAGAAATCAGTGTTTAGTCTGGCAGAAAAAAAAACACATAATAATAACACAGGGAACCCAAAATGTCCCGTGCGCTGTAATCCTCCCTGGAGACAGGTGGATTAGCGGACGTTTATTGAATAAGCAGCTGCACAGAGCGAGATGATTTAATTCTCAGTTTAGTGCAGGTATTTGTTCCTGGATATCTCCTCCCTGCCTCCTCCTCCTCCTCTCACCGGAGCAGTGATGGACACGCGAACAACCACAGCCACACCCTCCCCTTGAATGAGACCCACACACACACACACACTCTGAATAGCATCAGCTTCACTTTACCTTCTTGCAACAATGAGAGAAATGTGGATGACGACAGAATCCACCGCGCGGAGCGGAGCGCGGGCAGGATTCGTCCTGGACTGGTTCAATTTACAGCACCTGAACACATTTTTCATCAATTATGTCCATTCATTAAAAAAGTGAATAAATAAAACCAGATGAAATCTCCTGATGCGCTGTTTTTTTTTTGCGCATTTAGACGATGCGATGCGTAAAAACGCATCTCTCCACAGCAGCTGCTTCACTCACTGTAAACGATGCTTCAAATGTGAAGTTTCTCATTTACACTCAGGCTCTTCACTGTGTGCGCGGTGATGGTTCACACTTCACACAGGGATCAATGAAACTTTAAGTACAATGCGTCCAGGCGCAACATCAGCAACTTCCCCGCACATGACTCAACAGCTGTGACCTCCATCAGTGTCAAAAAGGCGACCTCATCTTCCACGCGTGGATGTGCGTGTTTAATTACAATCACAGTTCTACTCACCCATTCCTTTCCTCTCCCGCGTCCTGTCGCTTCTTTTTGTCGTGGAGCTACATCCTCTTTGTGTCTCCGCGTGGTGGTTACAGTATGTCCACGTCCTGTCCTCGTGTGCTGTGTTCTATCTTCTGCGCTTCTGCGCGGAGCTCCTCAGTTTGTCCCGCACACAGCGGCAGAGGACCGGGGCGGACGCACCGGGCACGTCCTGCTGTCCATCGTGGTCCGATGCGCAACCGAGACGCGTCCTGCACCAACACAAGAGGACAATAAATCCTTCTCTCTTTTTTTTAGTTTAAGGAAGATCTGTTTGGATGGTTTCAGTAAAAATGATGATGAAGGATCCAAAAGTTTAAACCGCAGAGAGCGGAGCGTGGAGGAGGGTGAGGAAGGAGAGAGGGACGGCAGGAAAGGGCTGGATGGAGCTGAAGGAGAGAGACAGAGGCAGAGAGAGAGAGGGGGGAGAGAGAGGGGGGTGGGGGGAGGCAGACTCGCTCCACCGACCACGAGTTGACTCTCATATTGTGATGCCTCAAATGAAATTCAAACAAGCTCTGGCACATTATTAAAAGGACTCCTCTTCTTCTTCTTACTGTCTATAACATGTATTTACTGCTAAAATGTGACGTCACCAGCACATTTATTATTATTATTATTTATGATGTTTATTTTTCTTTATTATTTTAGCTCAAAAAAATGTATTCAGCACATTAAAGACTCAAACTCCACACAGGAGGATCAAAAACTGCAGTTCCACGAGTGGCCACTAGAGGCGTGGTTCAACAAGACCTCTTTCCTGTCATGCACCAACTGTCATGGACACACAGCCAGAGAGCAGGCTGCCTCCAGGAGGGTGCACATGGGTTACAGCAGGTCTGGAAGCCTCATGCAGCCTTTAGGCATCAGTCTTCACCTAGAAGTGGGATTCAGCTTCTTTTTCGGGCAGTAAGTCATGTGACTGTGCCTCTTAAGCTCCTCCCTCCTGCTATCAATGACTTTATAAGCGGTCTTTGGCTCTCACCTGCTAAAAAAACTCACTTCTTCCATCTGCAACAAGCTTCTCCGCCATTTTGCTTCAGCTGCTCTGGTGACGAATTAACCGAAAGATTTTTTTTTAATTCTCACGACCACAAGGGGGCACATAGCCACATAAACAGTAACAATAATAAATACGCAGCTAGGTTATGACATGGTCACAATTCCAAAATGACCTCCTCTTCTATGACATGAGCCACTAGAGGGTTCATTTGAGTTATTAAGGCGGCGAATATACAAAAATATAACCCTAATGAACTGTAACACTGTAAATCTGGATAAGAAAAAGTGTCTTTAGCTTTATAATTCCTTCTTATTTAGCCCCGAATCCCCTCTTTCATATATGTTGTACATTACACACACATCCATGACGGCACAAAAAGAGGATTTGGCGTCTTAACGCCGTTCAGCCTCCTTCCCCTCCACTGCAAATCCAGCGTCTTGCAGCGTCAGTCACACTGCTCTGCTTCAACACACACACACACACACACTGTAATGTGTTCCCTCCATAACTACAGGTGTCAAAAGTGGGCGGGGCTTTGCAGCATCCTTTATCATGGTTTTACACACACACATGATTCAGGACCATCACACGGCTGACAGTGGAGTGTTGTTTGTCTGGTAATTGTGTCACAAATCCATATTTGTCTGAATGATAAATCACACAGGCTTACCTCATCTGTCCAATGAGGTCCAAAATTCCAGCGCCTTACTGTGAACTGTAATAACCACAGCAGCGACGGGAGGCGCTTCATTTTTCTCCTGCTTCCGTGTTGGACACATGCTGCGCGACACATGGCGGCACCGCAGCTTCCTCTGGGATAACACACGCTCATATTGTATTTATCTCACTGGGACGTCAGCGCATCCCTGCATTATTATTATTTAATGGCGTTTTAAAGTTTTATACAAGGCGTGATGGAGTGCTGCGGTCGGCTGGTAAACTCTTTTCTTAGTGTGTTGGGGAACAGCTGTGCTCTCTCCAGCCACTGTGGTAATTGTACTAAATTGTACTCACCTGCTGCCTGAGGTGGAAATCTGCAGCCAATTAGAAGCAGCTGCTTTCTGGAGGAAAATGATGAGACTCAGAACAAACATACTGCACTATGATATATGAGAGGAGTAATTAGACCACAGGACTCTTTCTGAACTACATAAGTTCAGATTTAGTGCTTTTATAATGATTTATAACACCAATCCACCAATCACTTTTGAGCCCTCTAAATTCAAACATATTTTAAATGCGCCCCCTGGTGGCTCAGCTCAGTGGAGGCTGACTCTGGATCCATGTCAATGGTCAGGTTAGCCGCAGAGGACAGGAGGACAGAGACAGTCTATCTACTGCTGTGCTGCTGCCGCTCGCCATAGGTGTGATACCATTCTGAACCACTAGATGGTACCGAAGTGTCTGGACCGCCTTCAACCCAACAAGATCTCATCAATCATGTTGACAAGGCGAACGAATGAGTGTGAGCTCATAGTGAAGCAGCATTATGATGAGAAATGATAGAAATTTCAGGCTAAGAAACCAAAAAAGCACCATAAAGGAACAGCAGCGCCCCCTTCCTTAGAAAGGAGCTACACCTTTAAGCTAGTTATTTAAGAGCAGATGTAGGATCAGGAGTGGTGCTTGGAGCTGATGATTTGTGGTTTCAACTTGAATTTCCTGACTTCTATAACCTGATGCTGGCTCCAGTGCTGCTTCAGCACGCTCTCAGCTAACTTGTAATACTCCTTTAACTAGAAAACTTTTCTTGCACTTGCTGTAGCATCCATCAAAGCTATAGCTGCTCTCTGTAGCTGTTGGCCATAATGGTGGGAGTAATGGTTAATTCTGTAGATTTCTTTTCTCTCACCTTCACAGATTCTTCTTCAGAGGCAGAAGTCCTCTGGATAAATAAAGCCGGTTCATTTGAGTTAGTGCTTGTAAAGTTGTACAAAGAGGTTAATTCAAGCCAAATCAAAGTTTCTTTTTTTTCACTAATGACGGTGACCTGTGTCTGACCTGGGCATCAATCGATCAGCGACTGTTGAATGCCCGCGTCTCTGATCAGTCTGATTTCCCTATGGAGCCTGGAAGACCCCCCCACCCTGTGTTACTATGTTTAACTTGCAGGAGGGCTGTAGTGTTGGTTATACACTTTTAATCCACAGTAACATCTAAGCCCACCATAAAAGCGTGGATTAATGGGATTATTGCAGGGGGATAAAAGCTTCAAAAAGTCCCATAATGGAAGACACAACTCTGGGTTACAATATTGCCCTTAATAGCAACACAATGGCTCAGCTTACATGCAGCGCAGTGCATTAGAGATCACACAAAGACCACACCTACAAGTAAGGAGGAGAGGTCAGCTTGTTTCCCATGTTGTTTTCTACCATCAATACTGGCTGTTGGGCTACATTAAGGCGACCAAACCCCTCATGTACATTAAACTAACGATCACAGATGGTCGTTGCCCAGGCTAACCTAAAATGTCAGTCTCTACCTGTGTAACAGTGACAGTATCAGGACAGTTTAGACACAGTTTCACACTGCTTATGGACTTCTACTGGACAACCACGCATGCTGAAGAAACTGGTCCTAAAGGGGTCTCTCGTGTTCTAATACAGGTTCCATAAAGGTGAACACCCACACCTAAACTATTTGATGTGCGGCAGTAAATGGTGGAACTGTTGTTTCTGTGACGAGTTATGGAGATATGCGCCCTCTTGTGGTCATATAAATAAGTGCACATAAAATATCACCATAATGGAAAAAACTAGTGGAGAAGTTTGTTACAGATAGAAGGAGTTTGTCTTTAAAGGACATTAAAAGCAACTGAAAACACTTAACCCAGGTAAACTGACTGATTCACATGGTCTTCAAATGGTGCCAGTAGTTGGGATGTTGTTGCTAACATCTGTAGCTTTCAGAGGACTTTTTGCTATTATAACTCTGGGAATAAAATATCAGCTGGTGGACATTTGAAGCCATCAAAGAAACCTGAGAGCTGCATCTCCTGTTGAGCATGAACTCCTGAACACAGAGTACAGGCAGGTCCTGGGTTTTCCTCTCATTCATCACCCTGTTGATGTGATTATAAACCCCGCTGATGTAGTTCAACTAAAAGTCAGTTCGCTGCCTTCAAAGAACCACAGCAGCACTTCAGATTCTCTTTTTATGCCACGTTTTGTGTGTGAGAGTGGACTGGAGGCAAAATCATCCTCGTCCATGACACCTTATTAGAAGCTCATGTATAAGCAGAGGACAGATGGGGAAAAAAAGGTTGGATAGTCAGAGGATGGCAGACACTGAGCAGGTGGGGAGGGGGTGTGAGTCATTCCTGATTCTGTGGAGGTCAGACACAAAGCCTGCTTCCTCATATATATATTACAGCACCTACTGGGAAAGCACCATGAGGCCTTTTTCACAGGGTGGTCCGGTGAAGGCGATTATCAACTTCTTCTGTTTGCCTGGTAAAAGTCTGCCAGCCCTCTGTTCTGAAGGATTACTTCATGCACACCCCCTGTGTCACACATATAATCACACACAGAGGTCAAAGGGATACATTTCAAATTGCCTTTAAACCTCAGAAATAATGGAATAATTGCAACCCGGGCGATGCTCCACACACATGCTCTGGTGAAGGTTTCACCTTGACTTTGAAGTCTGCCTCACTATCTGTCCTTGACACCTATAATAAGCCATTTTTCACAACTTCAGCATGTCCTAGTCTTTAAAAAGATGAGGAAAAATACTCAGTCAAAAATCAGTAAAAATCAGTAAAAAAAAACATCTTTAGTCTTGAGGTATAGCTGATTTGGAAAATACAATCAAACTGGAACAGATAAAAATGGCAACAAAAATGCATTCATACTTAAAAAATTGCCACAAATGCACTGTTTGCACTAAAATGATTCTGCAAAAAACAAAAAATTCTACAGTCCTTAGCGCACCAAGGAAGCCACGATTGACTCACATGTGACCAGCAATCACATGACAAAAATTCAGAGAACATTTGGCTGATTTTGGCATTTTTTGCAGCTGTAGAGCAGTAAAAACTGATGCTTATTTACTTTAAGAAAAAAACGCTTCAACATGCATTTTTTATTTATTATAAATAGGTCAATACCAGCTGCACTGATTCCACAGATGTGCTGCTGTGAACACTGCCTAAACCTGTGAAAAAATGTCCACAAAGTGTTTCCAGTAAAGTGGATTCCTTTAACAGGTTCAGGGAGCATGGGGTTTATCCTCTGAGGAGCATGATGCAAATGTAGCTACATAAAAACCAGCAGTAAGTATAAAATGAGAGCAAAGACAGAGTCGGCAGTGCTCTACAGTGCCGCTGGCTGAGACTTTTTTTAAAGCACTGAGGAATACATGAAGAAATAAAAGCCTAAAAAACAGTACAAGATAATGCAGAAAGTAACAGAGGAAAAAAAAGGAGAACAATGCTGTGTCAAAACAAAGGTCAGCTCCACAGTGATCTGGGGAAATATGATATGAAAGAACAGGCTCAATAAGAACAAAGCAGGAACAGAAGCAGTTCTGCAGTCACACGGAGGTTACATGAAAACAAAGAGCTGCTGCAGACGTCTTCCACTTTCAAATGGACAAACTGCTTTTACATTCCACGAGCACCCATCCTTTCTTTAAAGTGTCAGAAGCTTCCTTCTTTCCATCTGAATGAGCAGCCTGTTGCAATAAAAGTAGTTTCATGAAGGCTCTCTGTCAGTAAATCTTAACAAAAGATGGAGAATAAATGATGCAACACTGGAGGTCAGTGTGCAGTCCCTGCGCAGCCGTGGAGGCTGGAGTTTGATTTGTTGCCTGAGAGACATTTCATAAAAAAACATTTTTCTTCAAGTCCATGGCTGCCAGCAACTCCAAAAATCTAGTGTCGATGAGTTCTTAGTTCTTATCTGTGCCAGAGTCCTAGGAAGTTTAATGGGTTTATTCATGAGCCCCAGAGGATAAATCTTTACCAAAGTGTCATGTTTCTTCCAGCAAGATCAACAGTAGATGGCGTTAAAGAGACTGGATCAAGGACATCAGGATTATTGACCGTAAAAACAATGGACAGAGCTTCCGTGACGTCACCCGTTTGTTTCTGAAGAGCTGTTTTGAGGCTCGGTGGGAGGCTCCGGGACGCTTAGACTGCCGCCATGTTGGCAGCGTCACGTCCGCCAACACTCCAAATATGGACAAAGAGGTGGAGCACGAGCGGAGTTTAGGGGAGCAGGCGATCGTGGAAGCAGGAAACTTGTGCTGTGATATGGCAAGCACCTGTCACTCAAAGCGGCAACGCCCATAATTATGCATATTTTTAATTCCGAATATAATTAAAACGAGTGAGTTCTTAAAAAAAAAAAAATCACCAAACCTCCTTGACGTCACCCATTGGTTTCTAAAGGTGGAACACCACGCCAAGAAGATTGATTCACAAAATAAAGACGTCTCAGGGCAAACTTCTTTCATCTTAACAAGCTTATTCTGTTGGGAGTGACTCGTTTGGATGGCCAGCCTTCAAGTGGCCATTTGAGGAACAGCAGTTGTTTTGGGACAATTCAAAGTCTGCTTCCACTTTTCTGGTGTCTAGTCAGAATTATCGGCACAACCTTCATTCTGCAGCTAGGTGTCTGTCATGGACTCTCACCTCATCATGCAGAGGATTTATTTCTGATTTCTCTCATCTTTTATGTTTGAGCTGAGCCGGCAGAGCTTCGGTAGAGAACACCTGCTGCAGCGGGGAGTTCTTCTTTTACTTCCAGCAGGGTTGATTTGACTTGATGCCTGTTTGTTTTATGGATGTCAGATTTGGGCACACTGACTGCAGCAACTATAAGGTTCTTTTCAAAAGTTCTAGAGCTCCAGTGTTAACTTTAAAATGATAGATTCTTTGAAGGGTTTGACATCTATTATTAACATAAACCTGACTTGTAGCTTTGATGATAATTCATCACCTAGACCAAGGTCAAACCTTGGCACTGCAATTAAATTACAGCCTCGAGGCTCTGAATATATGATTTGATCTCATCATCGTGCATCAGCTGGGAAAGGATCCTCTTTATTGTTGAGGCAGTCGTAAATATAAAAAACATAACGGGGAACTATTGAGGGTCAAAGATGTCACAAGTTTGCAGCTACGGTGATCGGAGGCCCCACAAGAAGCTGTAAGCGAGTTTCCATTTTTAGAAAAACACCGCGTGGTAAACAAGAACAGACAGACAGGTGATCTAAAGGAAGTAGTGATGGAGGATTTTCTGCCAAAAGAGCAGTGAAGTTTAAAGGCGGAACAGTTTGTACACCAACACAAATACACATTACAAAAGAATTGCTTTGGGTCAGGTGTTGAAACAAGTGAAGCATGCTTCTGGGAAAATTTGTCCTGCACAAGAACAAGCCCTTGTACACAAGCATCAAACATGGCACAGGTGCAGAGGAGATGAGGCAGCACAGGTCAGAGGAGGCAGAAAGAGGCTCCGACATGCATCGCTGGTCTAATTGACAAAACAACCCTCCTGATGCCGATGTTTGATTTTGGTGAAGTACAAGCTCAGACTCGACACCTGTGTGACCGCGCGGCGGCAGGTTCACGTCAGGGTCTCTCCGTACTTTTTACTGCGGTTAGAGGAGCAGGATGGATGGATTAAAGAGACTCAGATGTCACATCATGTGTGGCTGATGTTGAAATGTCACCTCGCTGATGCTCACTCCTGTGTGTGTGTAGGACGTATGAGGCGACTCCTTGTGCTTAAGGCTGAGCTTCTAAAACACCTGACTGCACAAATATTTGATTTCTGTCATTCTTCTGTTGGTCGCTGTTCTGGTCAAATACTGCAATTAATATGTATAGTGAGTAAGATGATTGACATCACAAGCAGTTCTAGAGCTCACAGGATTCTTAGAGCAAAGCAACAGTCTGTTATATACAGTACACAAAACACTTTCCACAGGAATGATTGGTTCTATCATACCAAGCAGCTGTTACAGATAGCTCCGGTCAGTTACAGATACTAATGGTTGGTTCTCAAACCCAGGAACTCCTGCACCAAAAACGACTATCATACCCCTACACTAATATATCTGTGTCCTGATCGGGTGGTAACGTCCGATTCCGATCGAGTCTGAAACCACATAATCAGGCCCGATTTCCGATCACATGATCGGATCTGGACATCCCCAAATACATCCACCAGACACCATGACACATGGTTATGCTCATGCTAATGGTCCAACGTCATACAATCATTGTATAGTTAACACCACAACAGTCTCCGTTAGGAGGCAGGTTTAAGACGATAAGGGTATATGTATAACATGACAGACGTTCACTCAAGAGGTTTGAGTCCCCCTGACACCATGAGCTGTTTAGTTTTTGCCTACGGTTGCGTTTTAAATTGTGTAATTACACAGATTTGACATTAAATAAAAACTACTGAAGCCTCTAAGAGATATTAACATTTAGCTCCGAGTGCTGCTGTGCTGAGTGGGAGCTGCTTAAGGACAAACAGACTCGTGCTTTAAGGGCTGAAAGCAGTTCTACTCCCACCAACAGTTTACACAGAATTTCAACAGTTCAAAAATACATCTCTTCACTTTGTTTTGTCCTTGTGAGCCGACACATCTAAAAATATCCTCACATCAAGGGCCACACACCTCAGAACGATTCTCACACACACACACACAGCTCGAACATTATCCACTTTCTTCTCGCAGACTAGTCATCCATGCTGCAGCAGGGAAACGGAGACGTGTGGCTGCTATTGACTTCCACCTGTTCACAACAATATGGAGTGTGTGCATCAGTGAACAAAGAGAAGTGCAGGAGTGTAACAGGCAGAAGGACGAGAAGAGGGGGCTGCAGCACGTGTCTTCTCTGTTAGGCGTCTCTCTCTTGGGAGGGATGGAGATGAGAGATTTTCCACCAATCTATTCACCCATGAATCAGTGGTCCATCCAGCTGTCACTGCAACATCCACTTCTCCTCCACTTGGTGTGGCTCAAGGGTACGAATAATTCATATTTATGAGACGGGAGGAGAGACGGAGGGGAACAAAGATTGAGACTGAGGACTCAGACTTCACAGCATATAATCAGCACTTTGTTTGCATTCACCCACAATTTTCTCAGCCTGTACTTAGTCCTGCCACTGTGCATGCATCCTGCATCTGTAAGGATGGAAGTCTGACTGCGTCCCATCAGGGGTAAAGAGCTGAAACATGAAGAGACCACTGCAGAAACACACACGTTTTTACCAGATAGTGTCCAAAAACCACCAGGACTACATCTAATTAAATCTGAGGTCATGTCAGGTACAGCTTTTTGCACATGTACAACTATAACTTTCTCCAAACTTTCACACAGGAGGCTGGTGTTGGAGGGGAGGAACGGCAGAGGGTCAAACTTAGCAAGCAACCAACGGTTTGGGGCAAAAGACAGCAGGACCTTGATGGAGTCAGCATGAAAAAAAACATGGCTAAAGGACACATTCACAAGATAAACCGGTGTGTGGCAAACATGCTGTTCAGCAGCTGATATACTTTGAACATCCATGAGTACAGATCTGTTAGTTCAATCACTTCCAGTGTTGTTTCAACAACCTAAACAGCTGCTGGCAGAGAAAACAGCTCCATGAAGACATCTGTCATTCGTCGATTTAAAGGAATACAAACACACGTGTGAAGGAAACTCCCCAGAGTTTGGAAAAAGCATGAAAATATGTGTTCCTGTAGGGAACATCTCCCCCCAAGAGGACTAGAAAGGTGCATAATGGAATGTCTACACAGCCACAGCACCCACAAGGGAGGAGGATTCTACACAACACTGTCGTTCTCCTCCAAAAATGTCGCACTACTTCCTGCTTCTAGATACATTTTCTTCTTCTTCTTTCTTAGAAAATCTTTAGTTTGCATATCAACACATAAAGGTGTGAATGACTCCTCCTCCATGGTCTTAGTGGGTCTGAATCAGCACTATGGAACTGAGAACTACACACGACCTGCCTCACAGGGTTTGTCAGGCATACGTCTTGCATGCGACTTAAGCCGCAAAAGTCACTACGTCACAACTTATTCAAGTTTTGAGCGGTTTATATGTGGATGTTGTATTATTATGTAAGGAAACACACATGTATGAAGGTGTTTCTAGGGACCACGACAACTATTTACAACAGCAGTACTGCACACCCAAACGTAGGGGGAGCCAGAGAGCAACTTTCCCATTAAACGCTATTATTTTGCATTTTGGCACACATATTTAAGTATGGCCTCTTCTTACACTGAAGCGGAGAGGAGGTGTGTTTGTTTTTAATTCCCCTCTCCTGACCTGTCATCGTGGTGGAGAAGACTCTTTAAGGAGCGTCCTGCTCTTCAGAATCGGTCCTTAAAAGGCCACATGCTTCTTGTTTGTGAGATTTTGAAGAACAACTCTAAAAACAACGTCTCTCATTGTTACTCGCTGCACAGTTCATAACCCGTCCCATCAGCCACTCCCTGCTCCTCTTTCCCTGCAGGTACAACCACCACCACAGAGATGAGAGGAAGTTGTGTGTGTGTGCAGTGTGAGAGAAAAAACATTTGACTGCCCATTGGGGGCATCATTGGAGCAGCTGTTGTAGACGATGGCCGGACCACATTTTAGTTTCTCTCCCAAAAAAAAATGAATGTAATTCACAGAGAAGAAGAAACAGCTGGTATTTGACTGCAGCAGAAATGAAACAGCTCTACCCACAGGCTGGATCATCCTCCCTCAGCTTCCCTCTGATGCTGATATATTGGCCTGATATCGGGCTTTAATTAGAAATCTGATTCTAGAAGCTGTGAAATAAGATTAATATGGCTCATATTTAATTTGAAGTCAATTATTTTGGCAGTTGATTTTACTGTATTCTGAGAATTATTCCGAGTCTGTTAGGTGCGGCCACAGATGATATAGATATGGTTACTCCAGAATGTCCATACAGATGGACGTCGAGCTCTTAGTGGACACGTTTGGACATTTATGGGAACTTTGGAAGCATCATCAGAGCTCATCTTCAAAAAAAAAAAACACACAAGACAAAGTTGTTTTTCCAGGACATTAAAACAACCTGTGTTTACAGATACGGCGCCCTCTTGTGGTTGTATAAATATAGCACCTTATACCTAGTTAGCACTAGTGGAGACTAAACCCAAACACAGCGGAAAGGACAGTGAAGTAACAATAGCACTGAACAGCCATAACCTCACGTTAACATCTTCTGAACAGACTTTACCAAAGCAACAAAAATAAAAATGCGATCATCCTGATGCCCCTTTCTCTCTGCCATAAGTTTATATTCAAGGGAATTAGCCATTGCTACACATTAGCCTAGCATACTGCACATAGTACAAGAGAACTTTTCTACAGCCTCACAGCAGAGGACGATACATCACCCTGCACAATGAAAACACAATATAACACAAAGGGACCACACACACCCATATGATGTCTGGATGTTTTCCTCTGAAGTTCAGATCAGATTTTCCAAGAAGAATCATTGAGATTTTCCCTCTGCAGTCGTGGTTTGTCCACCTCTGTGTGTGTGTGTGTAGCTACACATAGACAAAGACAGGAAAGTTGAGCGGCCGCCATGCTGGTCAAATCAAATGTAAACAATGGATCTGAATGGTGTTTGCATTTAAAAATTCCTATTATTCCACAGATGTGACAGAGGAGATCATTATCACCCTGGGCCTCAGAAGGGGGGAAAAAAGTTTAAACTGGGTTCAACAACGATGTAAAAACATCAGGTTTGCCAGGAAATATACAGAGTGAGGTTCAGTTATGCAGCTCAGGACTGCTGCTCTGTGGAAAATAAGACAAAGTTTCCCATCCTGGAAATCAACGGGGTCCAATCCTTAAGATGTTTTAAAGCCAACACTCAAACATATGAGCTCCAGAACATGAATACACATGAAAAAAAGACGACAACGTGGTGTCAGTCCACTCCCCTCAGGAGGGGTTATTTACTGAACCTGCAAAGAGCATGTGGTAGATAATAGGAGCCTCTGCTGAGTCTTATTACTATTTGTGTATTTTGTTAGTTTCTGACCTCATTTCTATGATTTTGTTTGTCAGATCTGCATTTTTTTACCCTTCTTTGGCTTGTTTACTTTTTTATTTGCATCCCAGTGAGTGGCACAGTTCCTATAGTGAGACAAAATGTCAAATGTTTAGCATCATCATAGCCAGAAACACAAACAGTTTTCATAAGATGAAAACATAAGAAGTCAGGGGTCTGCAACCTTCAGCATCAGCATCCCCCTGGGGTCTCCGACCAAATAAAATCCAGGTGGAGCGCCCCCTGCTCTGAGCCCTATGGAGCTATGCTGCTTCTTTAAAGCTACGGTGCTGAGTATTTGTCTCCCCCTGCTGGCAGTCAGAGCAATAACACACTGCCAGCGCTTGAAGTCAGGTAAACTCACCTCTGATCGGTGATATAACACCTTTATCCGATCATCTGGAGCTAAGCTAAACTGGAGCTGAGGCAGATTTTGCATTTATCCTTGTTGGCCTACTCAGTCGATGCTAACACAGTAATCCTTGTTAGCCCACTACATGTGCTAATGGTAATCCAGGGTGAGATAGACACACAAGTCTTAAAACTCGAGTACACTGTAAATAGTTTAAAGTCACAGATTAACAATTAGCTAACACAGTGTAGCATGTTTCTGCTAACAGGATAAACATTTCACTTACATGCACTTACACTCAGAAACCATGCAAAATGAACCACATGCTGACAGATGTGTTAAACAGCACACACATGAGGAGACATTCAGTGTGTGACACAGACTTATGCTGATATTTTGAGGATGTGAATTTATATCCCTGAAATGACGTCAGACCTGGCAGCGTGTGTGGAAAAATTCATTTTTTATGCCGCACGTCAATACAAATATGTGCACCTGACAAACATTATTACATCTGACAGTAATCGTCGTCAGGTTTATGAGCGGCTTTAAAAACACTCCATAAACATTGATCGCTGCCCGCCTGCTGTAGGCTGACCTTCATCATCTGATCCGTGGGACACGTCTTCAAAGAAAACGGACTCTGTGTCTGGAAAGAACTGACATCTGCTGAGGAATATAGACTTTTTTTATGTCAGAAATTTTAATACTTCATCAAACAGTCCTTCTACAATGTCAGTCACAGTTTAATATTTATATGACAGGAGGGATCCAACATGGAGGACATTCACTGGAAGCTTCTGGTGAAAGAAGCTGTTCATGATCAGGTCCCTTCATCACCAATCAAACCCTACAGAACTTTGTGAATGAGCAGCAAAAACACTAAACCAGGGTTGGACCACTCAAGGTCAGACAAAGTCCACAAGGACGGCTTCCCACATGGTTCTGAAGCAGACTAGATTCTATGTATATCTATGTGTATACACACACTGAGAGCACAACCCTTAAACAAAGCTATTGTAGAAGGCCTGGGACTGACTGGCATTGATGTCTCTCCAAATGGACCCTTGTGTTGTCTGAAGTCTGCAGGAGGGGAGGCCAAAAACAAACAGCAGGGCCGATAGACACAGACGACAGAGGAGTGACAGTGCAGGTAACAGCAGGTAGACACCAAGGACTTCAGGTATACTCATGAATACTAAAGAGTTGTCCTGACACAGCCTCTCATGACCTGACCTTAATATTACTGTCACACACACACAGTGTCTGGCTAGCCTCCATCTGTGGGCTCCATCGTCCCAAACTACACTTCCGATTTAATTTACATCCACTCTGACACTGTTTTTTTTTAGCTCTGAGGCAGCGAGGAGGACTGACAGGACAACAAATGAAAAATGGCCGTGGTCCAGCAGGTAATGATATCGCTGTTCTCTCCTTCACTTCACTGCAAGGAGCTTCAGCCGCTGCTCAGGATGCAGCATGAATGCTTAACTCCAAACAGAGAAAAAAACACACAGCAGGAGCTACATCTGACAATATACATGAATACAGAGAACCCCAATCAAAGCTGTTTCAACTGAAGCCAACTGAAACTAAGGTCGACTAAACTGATCTGTGATGAGTTCCTGTCCTGACCTCACCGTAAACATGTGAGTAGTGTTTAATTTTAACATGAGGATGTTTTGGAGCCAGCACCTAGAGGCTGGGGAGAGAACCTCAGCTGCACCCTGAACTGGTCTGCAGCAGTCTAGGGATGTCCCGATCAGGTTTTTTTGCCCTTGAGTCCCGAGCCGATACTTTTAGGGTTCTCTGAAACACGCTAACTTTGACAGTCCTAATAAATATATGTCCGAGTCCTGATCAGGAGGTAACGTCCGATTCAGAAATTACGTAATCGGGCCTGATTTCCGATCACGTGATCGGATCGGGACATCCCTACAGCATTCCCTCTGTTCACATCTGGTTGAATTAATCTTCTTCAGACATCTCTGGATGTTGAAGCATCATAACATTTACACCTCTATCTAACTTATTGATTACTGTCATTGACTTTCATCATCATACTCTTTGTTTTTTTTCCAGCCAGCTGCTGCGACGACTCATTTGGAGCCGGAGCCGTCAGCAGGCAGCGCCATTAGCTGGAGCCATTTCCACCCGGCTCATCATTCCTTCACATTTGCACCTGTTTGGTAATTTCACAGCTCCAGAGGAGGTTGTGTTTAAGCTGTGAAATTGTGATGGCTGGTTTTACATAAAAATATACACCTGCTCAGGCCAACAAGCAGAACAAATGGAAGCACAGCACAGGAAACCTTTTCTACAACCTTCCTCTGTTTTATCGGCTCCTGCGTCAGCCTTTTTTGCACTTTATTGATATTCTTGGTGATTTAATGCGGAACCTTAAAAGTAATTCGGCTACTGCACATTAAAAAAATAACATCCATCACTCTGTGATTATAGAAACAGACATTTCTGGCTGACGACATGTTGACAGACTTACAGGGAGAATTTATGTGAATGCATAATAACCTTGTGGAGTTCGTACAGTTATTCATATTCCGACAGTGAAAGGACAGGCTATAGAAACAGTTAATAATGGCTGTGACAATGAAGAAGTCGGCTGAGGCTTTTCACATTATTGCACATTTTACCTTTACAGCATATTCAATACACAAAAAAAACAATCAAATTGATTGGCTACCCTCTAGAGTAATGTTAGCATGAAGCGCCGCCATGTCAGCAATCTGACATCATCAGAGGCACCTGCAACCAGTTTCTCCACCTTTTTCCTGGTTCCCATGGTAACAACTTTGGCCATGACCTGAAGATTTTACATGCACCTGTTTGTATGGCAAACTCTGGCCTTATAAATCACCAAGTTGACATTCATTCATCCATCATCTGAACCCACTTTGACCTGCAGTCCAGGGTCAAGGGGGGGATGGAGCCTATCCCAGCTATCTACAGGTGAGAGGTGGGGTACACCCTGGACAGGTCACTAAGAGCCCGTTCACAATGGGTAAATCAATCAGGAGTCTGAACAACGTGAATCTGATGTATCTGGATAGATCTCGATACAACTCTTGGAGGTGGATCTAGCCGGATCTAGCTCAGGTCTGATCGCAAATGCAGCTAGCAAATCCAGCTAGTACTTCCGGTTCATGGGGACAGAGTCCGGGTCGCGTACAAAAGTCATATGTAAACAACCGTCGAACTACAACAGCTTTGCCCCGAGTTTATTTTCCACAGGGCTACAAAGGAATAAACTGCGTTTTGAACCGAAAAAAAATAAAACAAGAGAACGAGTGACACGGGACAAAAAAAAACACACGATGCATGCGCACACACGATCCTACCGCGGCCTGAACAGACTCTGTATATTACGAGGCGCCACCTAGCGGTTTGGAGGACAACAAACAAGCTGGATTGAGCACGGACATGCGTGTGCAATAGCCAGATTTTAAAGTAGGTTTAAATGTATCCAGCTGGATTCAATCCTCCTCTAGCTGGATTGACTTTCTCAAGTGTGAATGTTAACATAACATATTAATAACACTATAAATCCTCTGTCATTAGCCAATGCTAAATGTTAGCCGTGTTATCGTTTACTTTAGCTTTCCAAAGCCAAACAGCATACATGAACTGAATGGTTGCACACTCCTGCAGCAGGCTGTACATGAGAGAAGTCAGCCCTGTAAGAAGATTAACATGAGCTGCACACAGATATCACACACGAGTGAGCGCACAGAAATGATCAGCAGGACACTGAAACACTGAACCTGCTGACTCAGCGCTTACACAAATACATTACTGCCCAATGCAAACATGTAGGAACTGTACATTTCATGGGTTGACTGATCTGACCTGACAGTCCATATAAATCATCTGGATCCAGTACAGTTCAGAGCATAAGCAGTCTGATCCAGTGGCATCCGTCCAGTGGTCAATACCCGGGGAGGCTGCCATCTTTCCTCTCAGAATAAAGTATGATTTACAGAGTCGCAGCACAAACTGATTAAAATTTATCTCCTGGAAAGATAGGGCCATAGATCAATAACAAATGACTCAACAGTTACTTTGCCATATGGCAGCCCTGCTGGCTTTCCTGACTTTAGATGGCCATGTGCCAGAGCTGTTCTTACATGGTGACACACCTGATGTCCCACACTTCGCCTAAAAAAGCTTGATGAAGTCACTGTTTACGCATCACCGGTATTCCAACATGGCTCCCGTCCAATTCTGTCCTTCCAGGGATAGGAGAAGATGCACATCGATAATCCACTGCTTCATTCTCAAGGTTTTATCCTGAAACTCCTCTGAGACTAATCCTCAAGAGACAATCTGCCATTTCTGAGGTGGAGCCTGAAGGTTTCTGCAGCAGTTTGTAACCAAGACTTCCAAGACACAAAGAATGATCCAAATCTGCTCTGCATCAAGCTGTTAGAGGGGCTGACTCGCTCAGAAAATCAACAGGAGTGCTTTCCAATCAGGACAACACTGCACCTCATCCATCCTGATGTGTCACTCTCAGACTGCTACCTCTGCTCCTAAGATGGAGACGGATCTGTGCTACTGCTACCACTAAGGTCTTTGTGGTTCAGACCTCAGTATAGCTTCTGGGATGTTAATAATAAAGGTCATGTGATAATTGCTGTACTTGATCCTGATTGCTGGCTTTAGCGCTTGTTTGTTGTGTGTGTGGGTGGATGATGGGTGCAAGATGTTACAGTACGGGTGTTCAGGGCACCTAAGGAGGTGAAGGTCCTGACCTGAGGCCCATTCACTGTGACGCCTGTTTGTTTTTATGGAGGTCTCAGTTTTGATTGATGACTTTAAATGTGCCATAGTCGATTCGAGATGCTCTCACCACTTAGAGATGCTAATGTGGCTAACCTGTACACGGTGCTCTATATCAAACTATGAGAGTAAAGGGAATAAAATGATATTCATTGGTTCCGAACCCTGCGGCCCCTCTGTGGGATCTTCAATCATCCGAGTGACAAGACGTATGGTGAGATCCCCGAAAGAATCACCAGACACCAGAGACATGAAATCACATTTCTAAACGTATGGTTTCCTTCTCAAGGACGCCGTTTAGGAGAGGCGGTGACTAAAAGCGATGGCTGTTTGTCATGCTTTAGATTGAATCGAATAAAAAACAGAAAGAATATGATTACGTGTGTGGTTCTTTCTAATCCAACAGTGAGGTCAAGAGGAAAAGTGATTATTATGAATATGCTGTTTCATCTCATCTTACACTCCCTCCGATTGAATGTGTGTGTTTGCTACCTTATCTTCATGCTGAGTGGATTAAACAATAACCTGGTTTGACATTGGACAAAACTGGAGTCATGCTTCCCTCTCTCTCTCCACCCTCCCTGTGTCTCCTCCGTCACCATCAATCTCACTGCATCCTTCCCCTCTCTGCAAGGGAGCCACTAATCCTCAGGCGGAGCGAGTGGGCGGGAAAAGGAGGGAGTCGCACAAGAAGCGGCGGAATGAAACCACAGCGCGGCGGGTCAGCCCTGCCAGACCAGAAGCAACTGCCCCAGTTTCCTTGCGAGTAATCTCTCTCGACAGTTCAGTTCAGTTCTCCATTCAGATAAATACTCTGCTGTGTGTGTGTGGGGGGCAACAGCTCAGAAGCTGCACTTGTTTTGACACAATCACACACTTGCGGGGCAAAGAGAGCACACACAGGTAAACAACACCACAACAGTGCAGCAGAGGAGGACAACACCACTCTGTGAGAGGCCACCTGCATGCGGGACAATAAATACTGCAACGAATTAGTGGGTTAGAGTCACTCAGGTGGTTTTAGTTTCCTAAAATATTAAATAAGAATGTATGTTTACTTGAAAGGGAAAATATTGACCTTAATTATTAAATGCTAAAATAAATATTTGAGTGTAAATAATGAAGTTAGCGCTCAACCATGCTAACTATTTTAGCGTCTTTCAGCATGGTTGTTTTGATTAATATGCATTATTTTCAACTATTGTGCTCTAAATGTGCTCTAGCTTGTAGCATTAAACTGACAGGTTAGCGGCTAGCTAGTAAATGTAGTGCGTATATCAAGTAAAGAGCCTCAAGCTAATGCTAATGTTGCTCCCCAGCTGTCTGTCAAGTACTTCTACATTTTGATCTGTAGAAAAACATTAGCTGAGCAGATGATTTTAACAGCTAGGCTAGTAGTTGCTAGAAGTTGTGTTTGTACAGATTAAAACAACAACAAGACGTTTCATGGTACTTAGCTTAGCGACAGAGATGTACCTTCTCACAGAGCCGGGCTCTGTTTCTCCTCTTTGTGCTAAGCTAATCAAAGGCTGAAGAGCTAGCCGAGGAGCTGGTTAGCTTTTTAGCGTTGTTTCTGTACAGGTAAAAACAATCCAATCTCCCATCTGTATGCACAGCTAAGCTAATCCAAGGTTGGCATTTTATTATTAGCATTTTCTCTGAAAACATCAAACCTTCACTTCAGATCCGAGCATCATAACCAGCAGTAAGCTCATTCACCTCCAGGCCGTACAGAGTTAATTTGACTTCCGATGTAGAACACGTAATCAAGAAGCCTGATATACATGTTATTTCCTTATCCTGATTGCGGATGGCCCAGTTAGACATTTAGCCGCAGCTGTCAGCCCCATCAGAGCTGAGCGGAGTTAATGTCATCGCCTGCATAACAAGCAACCGACGCACAGAGAAGAGCAGAGACGGCCCCCAGCAATAAAAGGAAGAAATGAGGATTTTCACCTTATTGTGTATTTGCAGCAGACATGTCTGAGAGAGTTTCTTTGTACTTCAGCACTCTTTTAGAGTGCACTGTTGTGCTTAAGAGGAAAAAGTAAATAATGAAAATATGTCAAGGAAGGAGGAACAGTTAAGAAGGCAACTTAACGGAAAAGCATCATAAACACGCTTTTTATCTTAATTAGTTTATTAACATCTGCTCAGTGTGGCCTGCAGGCTACATACACACAAACAAACTCGGGGGTTTCCTCTAAAGTTGGAGACGGCAGCTCAGAGTGCTTCTCCATGTAGATTATATATGTTAATGCTCTGGTCCCAGTCTGTCGCCGCTCTTTAAATATTGAGCAGGTGCAGCCAAACCACTGTAAAATTTATATGTAGCTTCTCGGCAGCAGGCCTGTGCAGACCTCTTACCGGATACATATCTGAAAATTTAATTTGTTCCATAACCTGTGGAGAAAACTCGGACAGCATGTGAGACACCAGCTACAAGTCTATAGAGAGTCTGTTTATTAGAAAGGCTGAGGCAGAAATGAGCTCATGTTCATATAACTTGCTGAAATTTGTAAGAATGGTCAATTATATTTATTTATCAGTAACAGTTTTGTCAGCATGAGAAATACCAGGATTACATGAGTGTGTGTGTGAACATTTTATGGCTGTTTCTAAGGTCAGTTAGCTCGTGTGAGCTAGCAGGCTAACTTCGTAAAGCCTCTTTAATGTGCATATATACGGTATTTTCCGCACTATAAGGTGCACCTAAGAGCTTTAGATTTTCTCTAAAATCGGCTGTGCGCCTAATAATCCGGTGTGCCCTGAGTTCCAAATCTGAAAAAAAAAAGTTGTTGTGCGACTTTGTTGAGCGTTCCGCTTGATTGACTGTTGGACCCGTTGACACAGGGACACATCACCGTCCCTTTGATCTGCGACTCCATGCGCGCCCATCTCACCACTACCGCTAAAAAAAACAAGTGAAGCAAATGAATTTGGATTTTGCCATAATTCCGGGAGGATTAACAAAATAACTCCAACCGCTGGACTTTGGTGTAAACAGGGTGTTCAAAGCAGCATGGGAGCGATGGATGGCAGACAGCAAACACACCTTTGCTAAGACTGGGAGGCAGCGCCGGGCGAGTTATGCCACGATAATAATAAAAAAAATAATAATAATGTGAGTGTTTTGTTAAATAGCAGAAAAAAGTTCAACTAAACTCACTGTTTTGCTTCCATTACCTTTTTTTTGTAGACCGTATGTTTTAGCATGCGCCTTATGAATACGCTACTATATACTCTTGGAAATGTCTATTATTGGAGAATATTGAAGATGCTTTTCTCAGAGATGATGCTTTTCTCAAATAGTTTTGCTCAGATTGTTTTGTTAAAAAGGGAAAAATGATTTTACATCCACAGGCTGCTGTAGAAATCTAGTGAAGAAGAAAAGACCAGCACTTCAAACAGTCATTCTGGAAAGACTGAAGACATCCAGGATGATCACAAAACGGCTTTGATGACGAAAAAAATGACGGCTGAGAAAGAAAATAGGGCCTGAACCGATCATAGAGCGAAGGCTGCTCATGGCTCTCAGAGATGTTTTTTGTGCTGTATCGTATTCACATCATGTCGTGTGGATCTCTGCCCCTTCACCACACCTTTCCTCTCTGAGGCCTGACAAAGTGATCAAAGACTTATCTGTAAAGTTTGATGGGGTGATTACATATTCATTCACTCCACCATGATGTCTCATTAAGTTACACGGATCCAGCTGCCAGCCTCTACAAAGTGATGAAATATGAATGAAAAGCCTTTTTTTTTTTAGTTTTAAGGTGTGGTTAAGTAGCCACACCGTCCAGCAATAACGTTCAGCTTCCTAATGATGAGCTCCTTTGAAGTTGAGAAGAGGATCGCAGGATCTGGAGGAGATATTTTGGAGTAGAAAATATTTTAGGTATCATACAAACTGGAGAAAAATAATATGAATGTGGCTGAAACGAGTTCAACAACATCAATTGTTTATGAGCGAATGCAAGTGGGACCAATTAGTAAACTGAGAGGTAAAAAACAAACAGAGGAAGATGATGCACCAGGACACACACTGACAGCAGCTCACCGCTGTGAGTGCTTCACCTGTCACACACACACACCTGCCTCCATCCCATGTGTGGAGTAAACAAAGAAGAGGTGAACGGAGGCTCCACCAGCAGGCCAGAGACAGATACATGTTGCACACCTCACCACAAATTCCACAAAAAAACTATATTCGGTCTGTGCAGAGTTTGAAGAAGTTGAAACATGTCAAACCAGACTAGAGAGAAAAATGATTTAAAAACACGAATAATCGGGTTAAAACCGATTAAAACCATCTGGGGCTTAGAGCTGCAGTTCCTCCGATGGCCACTAGAGGGCTGAGTGACTCTTACATAAAACTACATGTAAAAATGGCCGACATTTCATATCAGAAATAAACATGGAAACAACTGGTGTTTACATGTCTGGTGCGCCCCTTGTGGTCAAACAAATGTAGTGCATGTCATACCGCCAGATCCTCCACACAATGTTACAACTAATAATGATTTCTAAAAGTTGTAAAAATGTATCATATTTAATTAAAAATATAACTGAGGTTCAACAAATAAAAAAGAAACCGTATCTGGAGGCTAACATAAAGCTATAATATTTACACACTACTCATAGCTAGTGCAGCTCACAGACCAAACACAGTTAGGAATATTCGCGTCTGCCATGTTAGCAACATGTAGAGGACTGTAGAGCCATTTCTCTTATATCTCTATGCAGATAGTTTTCATATGTCCTTGAGATTTCTCTGTTTACTTTCATATGGAAATATAAATTGAATCGGTTAATGGAAGCGCTGCAGCAGATGACTTAGAGATGGCAGCACATAATCAAAAGCTACAGTTTAATGGCATGTCAGATAAATGGGCTGAAGGATGAGTCACATGGACAATATCATATTTAGTGCAAATGTAATGTCTTTAACGGCAGGACTGGAGAGTGGAACGGAAAACTTCAGCATTCACAGTTTTATTTGTGTGCGTGTCTTCCTTCTCAGGCTGAAGGCTCTAAAGTCTCACAGGGATCGGCTTGACTGCTTTCAGGTACAGAGTTAAAAAAAAAAACCTCTCAGATGAGCTCAGAGATCGGAACCCGGGGACACAGCAAGACACATGAACGCACCGAGGAGAGGCGGCGAGGTGAAACCAGGCCAGGAAGTAGGGGTAAAAGGGGGACAGAATAAAAAAAGGTGCTGCCAACCACGTAGAGAGCAAAAGAAGTAAAAACAAAAATGGACGGCAGGGACAGAGAAAAGGAGCCCGGAGCAGACAGGGATGAACGTGGTGCAGGGAACGAGCTGTAAGGCAGAGACAGGGCAGGACACCAGGCGACGGAACAGCTGACGTCAGACTGAAGCCGGGCTCAGATGTGTTTTTTTTTTTTAGGGCACAGAATCTTGTGTAACTTTTCAGCAACATGTTAAATTTGTGACAGCTCTAGATGGGATTATCCCAAACATAATCCAGTCAGAATTAAGTCCTTTGTTCTTGAAACTATGGTGTCAAACCTCAGCTAACTCGGTCTGATGGACCAGAACCAGTAAAAATGTTGCAGAGATCCCCCATCCTTGAATAAAATAAGGATTTACATGAGGGGCGGAGTGGGTGGGGAAGGCTAAAATATCAAAGCATCACTCTGGAAATTCAAAATATATATATTCAGGTCACAGATGAAGGTCCGTCTCCAGGTGTTCTGTGGTCGTCCTCTTCTTCTTCTTCGTTTTGAGCCAGGTGGAGTGTTCCATGCCCCCTCCCTCAAAGGATCTTTGGTGTAGCTTCCTATTTGGATGTTTCCTTGATGGATTTGTGGTTGTAGTTTGTCAAATGTGCGACACTTGGTGGACTTGGTTGTGAGATAAGGGACGGTTTTGTCATGTAAAACGGTCTGATTCACTATCCTATCACAGCAAAGGCTGACGGAGAGGGAGCATGGAGACAGGTGAAGACAAGGTGAGAGGCAGATGTAGGAATCAGAGATGAAAGAGGCAGAGTTCATCATTTTAAGTGACAGGCGTGCGGACTGTCTTCTCTTGGTCAGACACGGTTTCCATCCATTCTACTCTCCTTCATCCGCCCTTCTCTCCGTCCTCTGCCAATGATTCTATTTGAACTTGTCTCTTCCACTTCCCTCGCCTCTCCTTCACTCCTCCTCCTCCTCCTCCTCCTCCTGATTCCCCTCAGAATAATTGCTCTGCGGTGCTCAGGTGCTTATCAAGCCTCGGTTGCTATCTGCACACACAGCGTGCCTTTACAGTACAGAAAAAGTGTTTGCTGCCACACATGTCACGGTAAATGGGGGGCCGCTCACACAAAACGGGGAACCACTTATGGTGCAACAATCAATGGCTCTGCAGGTGTGTGTGTGTGTGTGTGGGCTGCCTCCCCTGGGTCGTACCTCTTTCTCCATCCCATTAATCTATCCGACCATCTATCGATCACTACACCAAGCGAAGGCCTGAATGAGTCCCTGGAGATTGACTTTGCTCTTCCTTCTCTTCAACATTTTCTCCAAATTTTCTCTCCTTACTTTCGAGTTAACTCTTAGATGAAGGGCAGTCAGGACAGCTTCACACGGACCCTGAATCTTTACATGTTCATCTTTTACCAGGCTCTAAAGGAACCTAGCCACAGGTGGATCCAGAACCTGGTCGTGTAAACAGCAACTAGAAAGCGTTCTATATGAAGGCAGACTTTGCATGAATAATAATAAGGATACCTTTACTAAGTGTAGACACATATTCTACTCATGTATGCAGAGAAATCTGTTTTTAAATGTTTTGGTGCATTTCATTGCTTTAGCTTCAGGCAGCTTTCGGTTTCTATTAAAAATCTATCACTGGCTTCCTTCTTGTTAAGGTGAACATGAATTCACTGCTCAGGCTCTGAGTGGGTGAAGTAGAGGAATAGAGTAATGAAAAGAAGTCAGTGTAGGCTTGGGAGAGCAGACTTAATTCAAATGTAAGGTAGGATTGTTAGTATAATGGTAGCACAGGCAGCAGGAAAAAGTGACAGTATATGTGTCAAGGAATCATATCTGATTGCAGTTCACCCTGTAGCCTCCAGGGGCTGCCTCCAAAAGTGAGTCAATCCCCATAGACACACTTGTTAAAATGACTTTACAGCAGAAACACGTTTACAGCCTGATTCAGAACCTTATTGATAATTATGCAAAGTAAAGGTAGGGTAGGAGATTTTGAAAAACTCAGTGAGAGTCAGCCAGATTTGGAAAGTAAACACACGCCCCTTTCTCTCAGAGCTCACCCCGAAGCCACGCCTCCAATCACATGGACGCACGCGCATTACCTGAAGACGAGCTGCGGTCTGTGACTCCGGCCATCATGCACGTAGCTCTCTGGCACATGCAGAGCAGGAAGAGAGTGACAACCAGCCAATCCTCCGCGCAGGGTCCACCCGGAGGATTGGCTGATGTTTTTAGTGTTTTATGGCTTCCACAGATGATTCATATTCTTTGTTTTAATGAGAAGCTGCCGAACTAATTGGTTGCTATCGGATTGTAAAGAGAAGTTACACTAATTTAACAAAAAGTGCATCAGAATGAAATCTCCTACCCTACCTTTAACAGGTGTGACTGCTTTGAGTGACAGCCGGGTGCCGTGAGGTTCCTGACAGAAGAAGCCTGTCACAGCAGCTTTGTCCATAGTTTTTCACTCAGTGGTGAAGAAATGCTGGTTACTGCTGTGCGGCTTTGTGCCTTCTAGTGGTTGCTGGTGAGTACATGCTTGCAGCAAATGCAGGTAACTTATCATTTTCTTAAACTTAACCAAGTAGTTTTAGTGCCTAAATCGTTGCTGTCCGTTGTCTCCACAAGTCTGGATGTCTGCAGATTTGGGAACAGTCCCATGTGTTGTTTTAGGAGTGTTTTGTTGAGGAAGGAGAGCCTGACATTTTTATTTTAGTTTGGGCATGGTGCCCATGTGTGGAACAGCAGCAAACAAATAGCATTTAGCACGTTAACTCTTGGTACTTGGTGAATTGTTAATTCAAAAACAAACATGTTGCTTTCGCTCCATGTTACTTGTGTTTTGTGTGGATTTGTACGGCTGTCAAACAAATTCTCTCCACACGTCCTCCCTGTGGCAGCAGCCGCATCCTGGGAACTGCTGGGCAGAGATAAAGTTCTCTCTGACACACTTTCCTTATCCGCTGCACAAAAGCTGGACGACTGAAGCCCGTCTTCACAGGAGGCTTCGCTGTGTGTTTTTACCATGGCTTACAGCACGGCGCTTCCCTCCAGGAGAAAGTGTTGGCCGTGAGGTATGTAAAGTCCCCCGAGCTGACTTGTGAGTTGAGATTTGACCCCCTATATAAATAAAAGTGAACAACCACTCCACGAGTGTTGTGTGTGAATCTGCGAGCAGCTCTTCAACCGTGTGCGTGGTGTATTCTTTCATCTCCGTGTGGGGAAAGAATCAAACGCTTCACACACAACATTTACCCTCAGGTGGTCAGGAATGAGTTGGACGGTCCACCCACTCGTGCACTCCACTGTCCTCGTACTGCTGCTGTTAGCACGTCTTCAATGCAACAGTTGTTTTATTGTTGTTTTTTCACCCTTTTGACTCATGTGCAATTACTGTTCGGCCGCTTTTTGATACGTTTCTGATGTTAAACGGGGGAAAACAAGAGAACGAGCTTCTGGATGAGATGATGATGACATCATTTCTTTTTTTCCTTCTTCATCTTCCGCTCTGAAAGTTTGAGACCCACATCAATTCATTTCTTTTTAGTGCTCTTTCAAGGACGTTAGCAGCCAATAAACAGCCTTTACATCGACTCGCACATTAATTGTCGGGCTAATTGTTTGTTTCATGCCCCTCTTTTAATACAATAACGATTTCTGCTCTGTGTGAAAAAACAGCAGATTTTAATTATACTGGCGGCAGAAGAATGAAGTACCCACCTGGGCCGAGCTGCGCACAATCTCACCTTCCCACACAGTGAAGCGTGCACACACACACACACTGTACACACAGAAAGCACAACTTTCTGTCTCCCACACACACACACACAGTCAACAATGCCTCCATGTGATGAAGAGGAAACTCTTTGGTTATTGCAGCGGGTGTCGGAGGATTTATTCTCAAGTCTTTGTGTTTGTTAGCAGCGACTTCAGCCCATTGTCTTCTAGTAGCAGAATGTGATTGATTGAGCCATGATTCCAACAGGGACACAGTGATAAGAAAGACTCAGACAGTAAAAGGTTGTTACAACCAACATTTCCAAGCACAGACAAATAGAATCCATTCCTATGGACAGTGTTCAGAAACAAACTTCCTTATTTGAAAGTTTCAGCTGAAGTGGTCGTTGAACACAATCACAACAATATATCGGGTCATGCAGAAATTTGGCAGGTGACTGGAATAACTAGCATGACGGATATTGGCCTCCTATGACACATCCAAACAGCTAAACCTCACACAGCCCCACACCATCAGAGCAAAGCAGTAACAGACCTGCTAAGTCGGGAATAAGTAGAATAAGAGGTGGATAGTAGTCCAAAGGTTTCTCAGGATTTTCACCCATGAGTCTGGGGTTTATGTCCTCCATAAAAAAAAACCCCATGGGTGCCCCATGGGGTTTTTTTTAGTGAAGGACATAACAGTAGATTAGAGATCAGGATTTGGCTTCAAACACATGCTTCACAACATTTAACACATGTCACTGAACAGACAAATGTGACACTGACCATGTGTTTTTGGTGCATAAACTCGACCATAACAGAGAGGGAAGCGACAATTTGAAACAGAACACGAAGCACAGGAAGGCATGTACTATTTTTAGAGCCTATTATATACAACAGGTTTGTTCATGGTAATGCTAGAGATGATTTTTTTTAGTCTGAATTTTGTTTCTCTGACACTCTGCCCTGGATATTCCTGGTGAGGGAGAGCAGTATGTTCAGTACATCATATGCAGCAGCTGCATTCTGTTTATTAATTTGCCTGGTATGAGGGTCAGGGCCACTATGGCTACTGTAGTTAGATTATTTTTTTCAGTGCAACACATGGCTGAATTGGTCTTTTTCACAGCCCACAGGTGTGTAAAGCTCCTGTGATGAGAGTGTAGATGCTGCAGCATTTCTCATTTCAGCTGTGCATAGGTAGGGGTCTGTGCACCCATCGCCTGAGGCGGATTCAGTGCTTTTTAGAGGAGCAGAGCAGGTTTCACCTTCTTAAACCTGCACAATCCAGCACAGAGCAAGAGAGCAATGCATCGCTGCACAACATCACTGTGAGCTCCTCTCTGTGCCTGTTACAATCTGGCCATCTGCTTGAGAATATTTCTTGGAAACTGCACAATTGCCTCTGCACAAAGAGTTGTGCATCAGGTGAAAACATGTTTAGCCTGGCTCGGCAGAAACCGACGGCCTCCATGAAACGAGAAATAAAAAGGCCTTTAAACAACTTAAAATCTGAAAAGTCAAAGGCTGCAGAATGCTGTTAGCTTAGCTTCAGACACTGCTCACAGCTTTCCTGAAGCTCCGTTAATGCACTCAAACCAATAAATACACCCACAGAACGTGTACCCAAAGCTAACAGCCAATAACGCAACGTGGACTGAGACAACTCTGGAACTCCCAGGTGTAGAGAACTAAGGGTGGGGATAGGTTTTTATCAATATCAATGCCATTCTCTTATCAATTCCTGAGTAGTTCCCTGAATGGCAAAAAAAGAAGTTCTACACCAGCGGGGCCCACACTTTTTACAATGACAAGTCAAAATTATCTACCTACTCTAATCCAAAGAAATATGTATATAATTGATTTCCATTTTAGGATATATGAACAGGATATATAAACAAGTTAGAAAATCAAGAAAGAAATCTTAAAATTACACATCTTGAAATAAAAAACAACAATATGTACAAACAAATTATAAAGGTATCCAGTCAAGTCTGTGTGTCATGGGGCTGTGGGCATTAGGTTTAATATTAATCATTGTCATTGATGGACAGACTTATGTTAGCAGACGCTAACTAACAAGTTAGCTAACTAACGAGCCAGAGCTCCGGCACCATGATTGACGGACATTATAAAAACACAGCGTGCAGCATCCAGTCTGAACCGGCATCAGGCTACAGGCTTCTGTCTCTCCACCCGCAGCATTTAGCCATCTGACGGTTTGTTGACACGGCCCAAAAACCCGTCCCAAAGATCTTGTATTAATGCTAAGAGCTCTCACTCCTTTGATCCTTCACGCTACTACACACACACACAAACACGCAATGACGCAGGGGATCAGGACAGAGTGAGACATCTGTGTTATAAAAGATCTTTGAGGCAGCATGAGGATAGATCATAGACTAACAGTAAAATATTTTCTAAATGACACACGATCCACCCGCACAAGAAGAAGAAGAAGAAGAGCCAGTTGCCTGTGTCAACATCAGCCTGCGTGTGTGTGTCATTGTCACTTTCATCTAAAATGCAGGGAAAACCGGGAGACGTTTATATGTAGCTTGGCTTTATTAATAAACAAAAACTGTGTATGCTGCTTGCAGTTGCAAGGTCGGAGTGGAGATTTGACCAGCACTCTGCAGGCAGTCGAACATATGACATCCTGAATTGGGACACAGCTTGAGTTGTTGCAGAGAGTGTGATACAAATGAACAGCAGCGCAACATTTCTGGAAAACTGGGAAATGATAGAATCGTTACGGAGGCGCACAATTCCGATGGAATCGGTCAGTTGGAACCGGTTCCGAGTTGGAACCGGGTCTCGATTCCCACCACACTAGCACGCTACTTTACTTTACAGATTGAGTTTCTATCTCTATACAAATAACATAGTAGTATTGTCACAGTGGGAGTGCCATTCTGACTGGACTGAGTACAGAGGAACTTAACAGACCCCGTGAGGTAATGATGACTGAACATCGCTGATCTCTGCTGAGCTGAAATGATTGCTGTGAATTCACAACTGCCCACTGATGGTGCTGCTTGAATCAAAAAGCTCTTAAAGTCCAGTTTGGAGTAACGAGCAAATGATGCACTCATCAATCAGACTTCCAGATGCTGAATCTGAATGAAGCTCTGCGGCAGCAACAGCAGTCTTCTCATGTCTTGTAATTTACCGTCGTGATTATCCGAATGACACGCAGGGCCATTCAGCAGCGGATACAATCATTTTCAGAATATGAATAAAAAAAAAAAACCACAATGACAATTACCGCCATTAGTCAGAGTAGCAGGACTTTGTGCTGCGTGCGCCGTGTGATATCTCACTGTGTGACATTATCCAAGTGATGGTAATCTACGGTAAATGAGTTACGGGAGCGCAGAGAAGCCTTCGTTCTTCCATCCTGCACACAAGATTACAGTGTTTGTGATGAAAGCCGGAGTCAGTGTTGGAGAAAATTACAGATGCTGTGCATGACTGTGAGGAAAAAACCTGTTATTCTGGGTTACTTCAGCTTTGATGGAAGACGTTCTGCAAATGTTCAGTGCCAGTTTGAATTAAAATACAGCTTTATCAATGACTCTGCTGTCAATAAAAGAACAATGGGCAGCTGTGTCCAATAATCGGAAGGTTGGCGGTTCGATCCCAGCTCTGCCCTAGTCATTGTTGTGTGTCCTTGGGCACTTTACCCACATTACCTCCAGTGGTGCACTGGTGTGTGAGTGTGTATGAATGAGTTGGCAGTGGTTGGAGAGGGGAGCTGTGGCTACATCTGTGTGAATGTGGTGTGAATGAATAATGCATCTGTAAAGCGTCTTGAGTGTCCTAGGAAAATATATTCGATGTATAATTATTATATACATCTTTATTATTCTATTTAGGTTTAACATATAAACAAACGTATTTATTGGTGCAATGTAATAAGTCACAACCTTCCAGGAGCACAATCCACGTGTGAGGACACCAGGTTCTCATAACCTTGATACTAAAGCAGTGGTCGACTCCTAGAAAGTCAATGTTTATCTCTTTGAATGCAGAATTTGATCTGCGTGTGTGGCCCTCTATCTTAAACAACACACTATCAATCACCCCTCATAAGCTGTTATAATGATTACAGGGCCGATTAATAATTTGGACAAACATCCATTTCCAACATCAAACACAGCAGCTGCACAGCACTATAGAGTGTCTCAATTATTAATTGAAAGCAAACATAACATTTCTGTCCTTCAGGAGTTTTATGATGGATGTTTTGTGTCACGGCAGCCGAGCAAGAGGAGAAGAGTTCAGGTCAGGCTCGCACAAAGGCACATCATCATTCTGTGTCTTAATTGAGATAAACATGAATATAAATAAATAGTTGTGTGTGTATATATGTGTGTGTGTGTGTGTGTCTAAGCCCTAAGCAAAGCCACCGGCACAAGCAGATGGAGGGAGCAAACCAGGGTTAGACACAGATGTGTCTGCATGTGTGTGTGTGTGTGAAACAGAGCGGGTAAAGGGAAGACATCCTCATAAATAATGGACAACACACACCCACAGCGAAGAAGACGGTAATTAGAAGAGAGAGAGAAAGTACACAAAGAAACAGCAGGTCTTATGGAAACAACAGACTTTATGTTTGACGGACCGACAGCTCAGTCAAAAGGCGTTCAAGAGAAACAATGAAAGCTGCAGATCATGATGTATATTTGGTTTTGGAACACTCAGAGTTTGCTGAAATGCACTGCATGTGCACGCAGCCATTTATATAAACCTGCAGGCACGTTCACACACACACGAAACCGAATCAGGAAGCAAAACAAAGACGAACTAAGTAATTAGTATTACCGCTGATCTGACTCCAAGCCTGTCTGTTTATCTCTGTGGCTCTTAGCAAGTTTGTGCTCTATAATGAACCACACCATTGTTCTCTTGCAAATGACCAATGTTTTTTGTTTGTTTTTTGTACATACATTAAAAATCGTTGACCTTGTTGACATGAATTTTGCATTCCCTGTGGGGTGCTTCACTATAAAAGTCATGCCTGTTTGGACAGCTGAGTAAATATGATGTTGAAATTTGCATTTGCAACAAATGAAGGAAAGCAGGGAAGCTCCTGGTAAACTAGTCCATCTACTTCCATCATACCCTCCATCTACGGCAGTGGTCCCCAACCACCGGGCCGGGGACCGGTACCGGTCCGTGGGTCATTTGGTACCGGGCCGCACAGAAAGACTAAGCAAAAAATATATTATTCATTATCTGAGTCTGAAAGCTGTTTCATTTATAAATCGATCAGATTCATCCGCCTGTGCCTTTAAGCACCTGTCCAGACGCTTGTCTCGGTCACGGGATACGGCCCCAAAATTAAGCCCACAAGCAGCAAAAATGAATAAAAAACAAACGTCTTTGGAGAGCTTCCTCGGAAAGGGGAAAAGGCCTAACGAGGAGACAGAAGAAGAGGAGCCTACCCCTTCAAAGAAAAAGAAACCCGCATTTAAAAGACTATATCAGGAGTCCTATTTAAAATACGGATTTATTGCAACAGGTGATTCTCACACACCAAGTCCGCTCTGAGTGATGTGTGGCGACAGACTCGCAAATGAGGCAACGAAGCCTTCAAAACTGCGAGACCGAGCACCCTGCATTAAAAGACGAGCCATGGAAGAAAACATGAACAAGAACGACTGAAGCAATTAATGACGGCCAAAACAAAATTACGGAGTGGACTGGACATAAGAAACACACTTCGGGTGTCATGTCTCCCATTATCCCCAGATGGGTCCGCCTCATTGCTGAGAAAGCTCAAAGGCTCCCACTAATTAAGCATAAGAGTAAGTTGTCTCTTTATGCACTTTTTTTTCTGTGCCGGTCCGTGAAAGTATTGTTTTACATGATACCGGTCCGTGGTGCAAAAAAGGTTGGGGACCGCTGATCTACGGTCATGACATTTGCGTACTAAAATATTGAGATTGTGCAGAAATAAGATTTCTCCATAAAGGAGTGGCTGGGCTTTGTGCCTCCGGGAACTGGGTAGGCAGGACGGAAATCTAATCCAGCTATGAGATGAAATCTGGGAAGATTGGCTTGGGAATGTTAGGGTTTCCCTCAGGAGGAGTCGGACATAATATGCATGAGACAGGGGTCTCTGCTCCCCATGTTGCAACCATGACCATGATGGATTATTTTGGAGAATAGATAGATAGATAGATGGAGCCTGAACAGGCTGCCCCATGTCCTGCCCTGATCCAATTTATGATTTCATGGGCAGGATCAGAATGCACCGCTGGCATCTCTGCTTCAGGAAGACAATGCTGTCACCGTGGTTTAATTAGATCAGCACCTGCAGGGGGCAGGAGAATGGTAAAATGGTCAGTTCCAGCTCTGCTGTAAAGCGGTGAATAGTTCTTCCTGGAATGGGGTTGAGTGTTTGCCCAAAGGAGTGACAGGAAGATGAAGCAAAAGACAGGATTGGAGCGGTGATGTCCAATTTGTCCAAAACCGGGTTGCAGAAACTGGGGATCTATGTTCTTTGGTATTAACAAGATCACAAAAACAAGCAAATGATGATCTGGGCTACCCAAAGCAGAGATGGGATCCTCCCTAGGGAGTCACATCCAACCAAGAGGAGGCCCTGGGATGGACTCCAGGACTCAAGGAGCTTGAGTAGGTGGTAAGGCAGAGGCTTAGGCTGCTGCCCCCATGACCAGACCAGAAGAAAATGGATGCATGGGTGATCTAATGCAGCACCTGCTCCTTCACACTGAAATGATGATGAAGATGCATCCTGGGTGTCTCCAACTGGCGTTTCACCAGGCGAGCCAGAAGGAGAAACAAGATCCGGAACTCCCTGGAGGAATAAGACATCTCATCTAGCTTCGGAATGCCTTGGGATTCCTCAGGAGACTAGAGGACATCTGGAATACACCCTTGCTTGGTCTGATGCTGACACAACCTGACTGCATATATGCATTTTAACAAAAACCATAAATCTCCACAGCACAGCACTTTCTGTGGAAGGTAACGAAGCTCGATCTTTGTTTCACTGTTGTGTGACATGAAACTGTGGATCGTATCAGTCTCTTCTCTCTTCCTGCATGTTTGCACCACACACACACATAAATACATACAGGGATACATATATGTACAGAAACATACACACAGATGACACACAGACTGCTGTGCTGGGCTGGTTGGGTTGTTGAATGCCTGTGGGGGAACTTGTCAGCTCTCATTGACTTTTGGAACACACCCCTTCCCTTTCCTTCGCCTCATCGCAGTGTGCAACAGCTCGCCTGTCACTGCCCACACACACACACACACACACACACACACTCCGCCTGTGTGTGTGTGTGTGTTAGAAGAGGGACAGGCATATTCAGCTTTCTGTCTACACTTGAATGTGAGGCGGCCCGGGGAGCCTTGAGAGAGAGAGTGTGTGTGATGTCTGTCAGTGAAATAGCATGCAGCATATATATAAAGGACAGAAAGATCATACATAAGTGGGTTTTTGATGTAAAGTCAGCCAACACTCTCCTCTTTCCTTCATCTCGCTCAGTGACCAAAGCGAATTTCCAAAGACATGCCTCCCAACCATGTACATACACGTGTAGAGCTGTGTGTGTGTGTGGGCCACATGCTGTGTACGGCATGATGAACAAGACAGCACACATATGTAAAAAAGAGATATGATTCATTTATAGAGTAGAAAATAAATGCAGATGAAATTCACTCCTGCGGGGGTTTTATACCAGATGCATAAATATGTGGCCGCCATATTGGAGTGGAAACCATAATGAATATACAACGCTGGCAAAACTGTTCATCTGCAGTGATGCCAACCAAAGAAGCCACTGAAGTCATGTGACCACTGCAGTCGTCACAGGGAATCAGACTAATAAATGACAGCGTATGGAGGAGGAGCAGGAGGAGAGGAGGAGGAGGCTTTAACTACAGCAACAGCAATGTTTATCCTGGAAGACTTTGATCCGTCTTTTCCCATCCTCCAAACCTGAGGTGTATGACAAGTAATCAGCCTGTGAATAATTTGAATTCATGCTCAGGCATCTGGTGCCACCCAAGCAGGGGAGGAGAGGGGGCGTAGTTCCACATGAGGGAGCGATTGTAACAAAGCACTTGTGCTACAAAGTAGTTTACAGAGCAAATTAAACAATAGAGAGGAGACCTGGTGTGAATATTAACACAGCTGGAACAGGCAGGAGAGAAGAGGTGTCACCACAAACTGAGACAAATGCAGCTTCGGACTCATTCATCACTTAACCTTTGTTTGCTGGTGGCACGGTGATCTAGACTGATGTGTCCCAGCACAAAGGTCCTAGACTCCAAGGCCCCAGACTCCAAGGCCCCGTTCACACTGGAGAAAGTCAATCCATCTAGAGTAGGATTGAATCCAGATAGCCTTTAAGCTGGATACGTTCAGACCTATTTTCAAATCTGGTGTCCATGCTCAATCCATCTTAATCCGGCTTGTTTGTTGTCCTCCAAACCGCTAGGTGGCGCCTCATAATATACAGAGTCCGTTCAGGCCACTTGTGTGCATGCATTTTTTTTTTTTTTTTTTTTTTTTTTTGTCCTGTGTCATTCCATTTGTTTTTTTTTTTGGTTCAAAAAAGCAGTTTATTCCTTTGTAGCCCTGTCTAAAATAAACTCGGGGCAAAGCTGTCATAGTTCGACGGTTGTTTACGTACGGCTTTTGTACGTGACCCGGACACTGTCCCTGTGAACCAGAAGTACAACGTCGCTAGCGGGATTCGCGTTGTTCAGACTCAGAAAGAAACTATACGGATATATCCAGATACGGCCTGAATCCCGCTCTAGCCGGATTGATTTTCCCCAGCGTGAACGGGTTCCAGGAGAGGTGTTTTCTGAATATTTGCATGTGTAGAAGCATTACACTTCCTCACATTTTGCAGTTTCAGTTTGAGAGCTGTGGCAGTAAATGCTGGCTGTGCCCCCCTTCTGAGGGCCTGTTATGTAAATCCAGAGACATCAGCATGTGGCGGTGAAGTGCAGCTTCTTTAACCCTCTCATTACAGACACGCACATCAATTTTGTTTGGCCTCTAAAAATCAGGTTTTCTTCCCTGCCACATGCTGAACAACCATCCACCCACACAAAAACAACACACACTGACTGTATCTGTGAAAGGCAGGCTGTAGATGACAAGTGACTGCTGACAGGAAAAAAAAAAATTAAACTGCTTTTACGATCAGGTGGGTGGACACAATTGTTTAAAGTAGTAAAGCATCATACGCAACTTACTGTAGGCCAAAAACTGGCAAAGTCCTAACCCAACTTGTAATAAGCTTGTAATAACACATGTGTGCAAAACGTTAACCGCTGCTTTTTAAATGTTGCCCCTAGAGGCCAAAGGAGGAATCACTACAAGACACTGTCCTAAAAAGCTAAGAAGCGGCAATTAGCACCTGTGTTAGCATGCCAGTGGAGACAGGCGTCACCTGTCAGGAAGCTGATTGGTCCGAACTGAGGGAGGTTCTGCTGCAATCACATAAACTGGAGCATGAAGATGGATTTAAGTAAACTTTAAAAACCTCACAAATCATATAAGAATTCTGCAGCTGCGTGGAGAGATTTATTATGCACTTACTCACACAGACACAGAAGACCAATAGCTCCATGAACACTCTTTACAACCAGTGCAATGTGTTGAGCTTTGACTGTAAAAACTGCAACCCATATAATGAATATCTGAGTGGAATATCGACCCAAAAAGACCATAAAATTGGGATATTTCAAGCCTTTTGTTCAGCCACCTCTAAAACCTGATTACCTCAGAATCCGGGTTTCACAAGTACCTGACTTATTTTCCACTTTTTCCAGCCTCTAATACAAGTTTAGTAGAAAAGTACAACACATCCTAACACACACACAAACCCCATCAGAATGCGTATCCCCCTTCCGTCTCCAACCCTTCCTGTTTCATTTTCCCTCCATCTATTTTCGGTCGTCTCCTCCATGTGGTTCCCACTTTGCACCTCCTCCCAGCCATCATTACACCTGACAGAGCACCCAGCCTCCCTTCAGCCCTCTCATTCAAACAGACAATTATCACATTAGCACCTTCTCCTTTCCTCTCTTTCAAAATGTTTTCTCCTCTGTTTCGGCCCATCGTCCCCATTTACCGGCCCCTGATATCTCCTTCTTGACTTCAGGTGCCATGATTAGCAGCACCATATGGCATCCAGCATTGTAAATGTAAACCGTCCGGCCAAGCCTGAGAACGCACTCGATGTGAATGGATGACGCACCATATGTTAGCCGACATGGCCTTTTCAGGGAGATTGTGCGTTAAGGTGTATGTCTAAGTGTGTGAGTTTATCAGATGGTTGATGGTCTAAAAAATCACTCTCTGTTTCCTGTCAGTTGGTCGCTGAAGTGAAACTGTCAGCTCAAGAACACATCCGTGTCTACTGCAGAAACATCACGCCCAAATGAAAACGGTGTCCTTGTGTGCTAAAAATCTGAAATAAGCCTCCACATGCATAAAGAGAAGGGTCGCCTCGGTTTACTCGACCCAGGGATTTAGTCGTTTAGGCTTAAATGTCAGATTTACCATATTGGTCTTCATTATCTTCATTATATGGAGTTCCGACTCGTTTCCCTTAACAAAAGTTCCTTCCCAGTGGGCCGTGGAACGTTCCAGGACGGACCAGCCGCTGCGCATCACTGCAGACAGTTTGTATTAATTACCTCGGGTGGAATCCAGTTTGTGAGTTTGAACAGAAAGGAGGAGAGGTGTGTTGTTTCCCCCGAAGGCCTGCATACATTAAGCTGCTAATGAGCAGCGCTTGTGTTTGTCTGGGCAGATGTCATCCACATTACTTCTATCTATCATTTAGAGCTGACATTTTAAAAGAACCAGTGGGAGCCAACTCCCACGTATGACGTCCGTGTACTGACCTCATTTGAGAGGCCTGACCACCCAGCACAGAAAAATGCTGCTAAATGCTAAAAACTGCAGTTCTTTCAATGGCCACATGAGGGAGAGGCCAGACTGGACCAATCCAAGGTGACATTCTACTGCTTCATTTTTAAGGTAATTATTGTACGTTTTACTCCGCTGCTCCTCCACATCGAGAGGAGTCAGCTGAGGCGGCTCGGGCATCTGGTTCGGATGCCTCCTGGACGCCTCCCTGGGGAGGTGTTCCAAGCATGTCCCACTGGGAGGAGACCCCGGGGAAGACCCAGGACGTGGTGGAGAGACTATGTCTCTCGGCTGGCCTGGGAACGCCTCGGGAATCCCTTCGGAAGAGCTGGAGGAAGTGTCTGGTGAGAGGGAAGATGCTTAGACTGCTGCCCCCGCGACCCGGCCCCAGATGGGGCAGTAAAAGTGATATTTTATAGATGGTAAAAATACATTCAGGGCTCAAACGACCACAGGAAACAGACACCAGGTTGTGATATTCCATTAAAACTGAACCGCCTTCCAAACTCATTGATACAATAAAAAGGCAAGAAGCTCAAATAGAAAGCAACAAAAAGTCCCTTTTATCCGAGAACTTCCCAGATGATGGGCTGTTGTCAGGGTGCACCTCCTCTTCCGTCTGTCTTCTGCTTTTTTTTTTTGCCATTTTTAGACTCAGCGTTGTCACGTCTGCGGGCTGATTGGCGTGTATGTTTGCAAACACTCCCGAGTTGTCAACAAACGTCACCGTCAAATCTTTTTCGTCTACAAATGGCCTCTCGAGCCCTTGTCATATCTAGTTTCACCTCACTGCATTTTACAGCCTCTCGTCCTGCTAAATTTTTCTCTTCTGTTAAACTTTGTGAATTCGAGGCGTTACTTATTTTTCCAAACTAAATTCAGAGACAGCTGTCAGTCGCTGTTCCTGGGTTTTTTTATCCCAACTGTCAAATCATAAAAATGTACTCGTTTACAAAAGAGAGCTGACAAACTCAATGTATTTTTGTTTTTATAGGAACGAGCTAAGAGACGTGAGAGCAGCAAAGATATCACAACTTTGCACTTTACACACAGTGTGTCTTGCTCTTAATAGCAGCATGACAAAGTCGTCAAAAACTGTCAGAAAATCAGTAAATGCTGATTTCATATAATGCAAGTACTTTTTACAGACCTGAACATCCATTATAACACTACAGCGTGTCATTTACCAGGATACTGAGAAATACCAATACAAGGCCCCCCTACCAGAAAATTGATCTACTTTACACAAACAAACAGACTCAATAAGCTGATCAGAAGTGATGATGTTGTGGGGGTGGAGCGGCTTCGGACAGAAGGATGCTGTCTGTGGCCATCAAACTGTAAAACTCCTCCCTCTGAGGTCAGACAGTCTGATCTGTTAATTATATCCATATTGGATTTATTGTGGACACTGTCCGATTTTACTGCACACAGTATAGGTTGTATTATATATGACTACCAGTTTTGACTTGCCTGGATTTAACTTGAATGTTTTTTTTTCCCAACCTGTTTCTGAGTATACATGGACCTGGAATGCAAGCAATTCCCCCTGGGATCAATAAAGTATTTCTGATTCTGATATAATGGAGACAAATACCAGCAGGGATGTGAAGGAGCTAAACAGCCGTTCATGCTTGCATCAAGCTTGCTAACAATAGCTATAGGTAAGTCAGTGCTGTATCCCAGTGTTAGCTGTCAATTATATGAATGTGCACATCCAGTGAGCCTGTCAATAGTCTTCAATATGACATGAGCTGCACCAATAAACAACACTACCTACATACAGATTAGGATTGATTGGGATCAAGCATCAGTACATCCTCCTTACCACAAAACATCGGTCTCTTAGCATGATATAAACTCACCGAGCAACAGAACAGCTTAATAACAAGCCCTGAATGTCACGTTTGTTTTACCACATCGCCTCCAGCAGGTGATATTGTCTAATTTATTTATTTCCCTGTTTAGGAATGCTACAAAGATCAGCGGCTGGCTAAGCCTGGGGTGTTGCCTCGCAGTCAGTGACATCAGTCACTCAGCTGTTAGGTATAAATCTAAATCAGTTCAGACACACACACACACACACACACAAATACAAACACCCCGAGGGGTCATGGCTGCAGCAGCCTGTGAGTGACTGGAATACCTGCACTGCAGCGGCCCACAGGTTGTTTTGCAGCCAAAGTGTACAAGCAACATGAGGCCTGTGGTGCACATCACATCTGTCACTCTGTCCACACACACACACACACACAGTCTAACCTTCCTGCCACTTCAGTGTCTCTGGGGTGTCACATCATCAGCTGTGCGATGCACTCAGGGCTTCATTAAAATCTATGGCCGCCTCTCTCCTTCTAGTCCTCCCCTCCCTATCACCTGCTTCACGGTGTCACTCTGCTGCCTCCGTCTGTCCCTCCTTTTCCCTCTCAGCTGTTCACTCTCCACAGATGTCTGTGGGTTAACTCGCTTGTATCTGTGATGCCTTGAATCATTGTGCCACAAATTGATTTTGGACTTATGTGATTAGCATGCAGCCTGGAAAAATACCAAACATGATATGAGTTCACTCAAACAAGAGCTGCATATAAGGTGACTATAAAAAAAAATCACAATCTGTGTATCATTTCTGTGTAAAGGGGTTGCAGGGCTAATAAGCAGCCTCCTCCTGTTCTTCCCCTCAGTGTCACTCTCCTCTTCCTCCTCCTCCTCCTCCTCTGTTGTCCCTACAGTCATTTTCCAACAGGAGATGCAGCAGACGTTATTATACACTGAGGGCTCCATTAAACTCAGAGTGCAAACTGAACTAAACAGCCTTGTTCTAATAGGCTGCTGTGCAGCCCCCCCCCCCCATCATAGAGTACACTCTCCACCACGGGGCAATAAAGAAAATTGAATGTTCTGCAAAGCTGCAACACAGGAATTTGAGTGATAGCAACGAAAAAAAAGTGACATTCCAGAGCAAAGAGCTGAATGTGGTGTTGCTGCACAGGTCGTTATTAGAAAAACCCATTTCCAAAAGTTATGTTACAGCTTATACCAGCCTGTCCTGCTGCTGTATAAATCCGAGCGGAGGAGATTTAATCACTTTTTATTCTGTTGTCTTGCTGTTTTATGACTTGTTGCTCGGCTCAAGTGTCACAGTCGTAAAAGAACCTGCCACATGAAGATGCCACGCTGGTCATCGGCTCTCTGCTGTGAAACAGCTCATTGCTGTTGTCATCCCAGTAAATTGTAATGCAACAAAGAGCCATAAAGCTGAGATTTATTCTTCACTTTTATTCCCCACTGCAGATGGAACTGAAGAACCGGCCTCAGCTGAGTAACTGAGCTGCAGAAATGTGAAATTATGATCACAAACGTGAGACATATGGACGCACAACTTGAAATCCTCGGCAGTCGTCGTTATTTCTGTGTGAGTTGGAAGCAAAGTTTCAATTAAAATCATTTTAAAGCTGTCGTGTAATGCAGACTGTGAGGAGTTCCGTCTTCTGGGAGGCACTGCTCCTTGAAAAGGAGTCAGCTGGGTGAGGTTCTCCGGGCATCTCCAAGCAGGAGGAGGAGGAGGAGGAGGAGGAGGAGGAGGAGGAGGAGGAGGAGGAGGAGGCCCCGGGACAGACCAGGAACACGCTGGAGGGAATTTATCTCAGAAATTAGATGGATGCTTCTGATTACAACACAGGATTTCGCCTGTTCGAGATGGTTGCGGCCTAAAACGTCTCATTATGCTGCAGCTTTTTCAACAAATTCCACTGAAAGTTGTTTTCAGGCGCTTGTTACGATGAAATCTCGGGGACAAGAGAATTTCTCTTCTGGTTTATGACGTCTAAGGCTATGTTCTCCTATCACTAGCTCCATCTACCTTACCACTAACACATTACAGCACTTGCAATGGGCCGGGGGGTTTGCCATGCAAACACAGTTCGGACGCTGCTTCCTGATCAAGCATCTTCTAAATGTAACAGGGAATTTGCTGATGTGGCTGAACGACCTGTGGAAGTATGCATTTGCATCTGCCAGGTAGTATTCAAACAATCAGCAATCACTCCATCACAAGTCAATCCAAGGGACTCAGGAGTAAGAGCTCCAAGGGGTCCGCTTTCAGTGACCTTGAACTGCTCAGTCCTCTCCAGTGGTTCTACTGGAGTCAGTCCAAAGGTTTCCAGCTGAATCTCACTCACGCTCTGTCAGTCGTCTCCAGCCATTACTCCACATCTGCTTTCATTCTTCCCTCAACGACTTTTTTCTGGTCTCCTGTCCATCTTTCCCTAAATCCTGCTGACCTTCTCCACTTACCTCAAATCCGTCCACTGCACTTAAGTGACACGAAATAAAGTGTCCAGTTACTTTTGACCTTTTTGGGCCCCTCCCCCCCCCCCTGTCAGTATGGGACTTATTTAGCCTCTCTAGACCTGAGTGAGATGTCAGGGAGCTGAAACACTTTTCAGGCTGATGGACGCCGCTAATTGGCCTGTGTGCTTTCTACACCTAAAGTGTCCTCTTTTCGTTCCTCACCTTTCTGAATATAGATGCAGCTAGCTCTCAGATTTAGCTGAAATGTGTTGTTGCAATCGGCCACATTACGCTGCAGATCTCTTATGAGCCAAACAGCTTCCACATGTCAGTGAAAATCAGAACAGAGGCTCTTATCCACTTTGGACTCTGTGTCCCCGTGCCGCCTCTTTCAGAGGCTCCCAGCTGGTTCACAATATGGGCTTTAATCTTCATTCTCACCACACTTATTTTCCTTATTCATGCAAACAAAGTGGCCTGGAGCAGTTTAGTCTGCTGTATTAGCCGAGCACTAAATAGAATCATAATTTCCAGTGTTCATGGGGTGAATGTTAATGTGTAGCTCATTGGTGTGTTTCAAAGACAGCAAAGGGCTTTAAGCGGTTGTGAAATGAAGTATCGAGTTAACTTTCAGCGCCCCCTTTGCTCGCTCCGTCACCAAACATTTCAGTTCTAAACGAACAATAAGGAAAAGGCTGCAGTCAGCAGCGATCCCGTCGAGTCAGTTTCAGCGAGGTAATTACCAGCAGGGCCTTGGAGCGCAACATTATCCAAAACATTCACCCTCTCCACGCAGCCTGGAGAGGAGAGCAAATCAGACTGAAAGCACTCAAAGGAATCACGCACACCGCAAAATGTAGGTCCACACACAAGGCGGCAATTATTCTTAAAGCCTCTTTAAAGGGGTGCAGATGAAAGGCAGCAGCTGCGACTGAACTCAGCACTCTGATACCCTCCATGTTAACGGTATTAGACCAACACTGCTGCGTACACACGGACTCATTAGTGAAAAAAAGTCAGTTTTTAAAAGCACTTCTGCTTCTAGCACTGATTTTAAAGGCTTAAGGTTTTATTAAAACGTATGTAGGAGGGCTTAAAGACAGCAAACATACACAACAGTCCAATTCTGTCCGATTACTCGGAGATCTTGCTGCTTATTTAATCTCACAGACATTTTTCTTTCATTACAGCCCCAAATACTCAAATCAAGATCAATGGAAGAGATAAAGCAAACAAATGTTCCTGTTCTCTTTGAATAATATGTGATTGTTATGCAGGAGTCTGGGGCATACACTATATTAATTAAGTTAAACCCACAGCACTGCAGATAAGAGTGTGACACTGAAACAGCACAATGCAGAAGGAGAGAGGAGAGAGGGCCGTAATAATGTATTACTGGAAGAAATAATTAGCATTTATTAAACTGTTATCCAAGAACAACAGGGATTGAAATGGTGGATTTAAAGGTCCTCCTTATGGCCTTTCTACACTGTGCGATTTTTAGCGATCTTATAAGACCATTGCATGACGCACTATGCGACGTGAATCTAATAAACTTTGGTACGATCGCCAAGTTTGATGCGTGCAGATTGTACGATGACCATTTACTGAATCGCAGGCGATCGCAGGTTACGTCGTACGTCAACATGCGAGGAGGAGGAAGACGTGGATGCGGGGTTACAGGTCGTAGCAGCTGTCACACCTAAATTTCTGACACCGCTAGAATTTTATCTCAGCTTGTCTTTGATTGCAAGACGCTGACAACGGTCGTCGTGGAACCTGTCTCACAGTGCGACGTAAGACCACCGATTTAGAGCCACGACCAAAGATAGCTCCACGATTCTCCTACGATGCTCGTCTTTCGTCTGCAACAGCCCAAATTCGCACAGTGTAAACCAGGCATTACAGGAGGCTTTTATTCTAAAAATACAGCTGCTTTTTACCTTCTTGATGTGTTGAAGGCAAGAATAGTTGGTAAGAATCTGTTAGAAAGTGGCACAAATCCACATAAAACCGTCAAAACAGGATCTAAGTGATGTGCTTTCAGTCGAACCATCAGTGGTTCGGACCAATCAGCATCCTTTAAGGAGGTTTTGGGATGCGCTGTAGGTGTGACGATGGCACAGATGCTAACTGCTACTTGGAGCATCTGTTCCATTTTTAAGGGAAGCAGACCCACGCCTGTGGTTGGACGATGAAGATGGTACTCCTCATCGTCACTCTTTTTGCCACACCTCAGCAGCTGAAGCATCCCTGATGTGGTTCCACTCTTACCTTCATGTCTGCCATGTAAAAACTTACTTCATTTGAAACACTATGACAGCTTTGTTTCATGGCAGACATGAAGTTAAAGTAGTTGTCTACACAAAGAAAGTTTGCACTCTCTGTTTCACAGCGTTTCATCACCATTTAACCGGCACGGCTCTCGTCAGCACCACGTTGACAGGATGTTTTCACCACACTGATTTTCCTCGCTGTGTCTCAGACTCCCTCTCCTCCTTCCCTCGCCGTTGTCTCTCTAATCCCATCTCTCCATCACTGCTGCCTGCCTGCATGCAGTCTGAGAGATGACTTGCTCAAACCTTCCAGACAGTAACAGGCCGACACCCTGAGCTGATCAAGAGTCGGTCAGGACAGAGGGACACATTTCATAAATGTGAAATAAAGAGGAAAGAAGAGATGCCAGGGATGGCTCCCTCTTTTAAGGGTTGATAGTAGTCCAGAATATGAGACACAGGGGATGCTGTTGTTGTTGTAGCAACCTTCCCACAGCAGAAACGAAGGATTGTTCGGATCATAGCTGCTGTCCAGGAGGTGAATTACATACCAGCTGTGTGTAACATTTTATGGCTGAAGCAGGACAATGTCAAGGTTGTAATTAGCCGCTTTGTGTCTTTACGGTTTTCTGTCTGCCCTCCACTCTAGCCCTCCGTATGGATTGTTTGCTCTTTATGTGAGTGCTTGTGTTTGTGTGCCTGATGCTGTCATCTCCCTATTGGCAGCGCAGTAATGGAATTAGCTGGAGTTTTCCAGTCACCCTTTGGCAAGAGGAGGAAGCCATATTGCCCCAGAGAGGCAGAGAGGACGGGAGTGGGTAATATAAAGTGCTTTGTTTTAAATTACCAGTTCACAACAAGCCTCTAGATAATCCACACGTCTTCACACAGTTCTGATATCAATGTGTAATATTTAATACCCTGGAACAGTGTCAGCGGAAAAATATTCAGAACTTATACTAACAGGAACACCAGCTCACAAAACTCTAGTGTTATGTCGCTTAAAATGTGCTTTTAAGTCTTAAAGGTAGGGTGGGAGATTTCGTTCGGATGCACTTTTTGTTAAATTAGTGTAACTTCTCTTTGCAATCCGATAGCAACCAATTAGTTCGGCAGTTTCGCTTTAAAACGAAGAATATGAATCATCTGTGGAAGCTATAAAACGCTAAAAACATCAGCCAATCCTCCGGGTGGACCCTGCGCGGAGTATTGGCTGGTTGTCACTCTCTTCCTGCTCTGCGCGCACCAGAGAGGTACGTGCATGATGGCCGACGTCACAGACCGCAGCTCGTCTTCAGGTAATGCGCGTCCATGTGATTGGAGGCGTGGCTTTGGGGTGAGCTCTGTATGTGTTTATTGTCCAAATCAGGCTTCAAGACCTCCTACCCTACCTTTAACAGTCTTGATCTTGATAATATCTTTCTTGTTAAAGGTGTGGCTACATATGCTCCACCTCTTTACCCATATTTGGTTAGAACCCTACATGTTGTTCTCAGGTCATTTTGCTATCATGCTAGCGATACATGCTTTACCCTGTTTTTCCACAGTCCTAGCTATCCGGATCTGCCATAATTTCTGACGATAACATAAGCACATTCTCATGTTAGCCTCCATATCAATGAAAAAAGAACACATTTTGTTTTATGAATTTTGTTATGTTTCTATGTGTATGTCTCAGTGCCAAAGATATTTCATTTCATAAAGTTCGAGAGGAGTCTGTCTGGATTCTGTTAAAATTGATTTCATGGTGGGAAGTTCATTTCAGTGAAATGTACTTTTTGATCATTAGAGAGAGAAAAGTTCTTTTTTTGACGAGCATAAAGTATTCATGCACACCATACACAGTTAGAAATAAGTACACTTTTGATTTAAGATGCCAGAAAGAAAGAAAAAAAAAGAACATAGTTCCCAGAAACTGTTGTGCTCATGTAGGATCCCAACTCATTATTTATTGTAAGAGTGCCGATTTTGTGTGTTTGTGTGTGACAAACAAAACAAGACAGCAACTTGTGAGGCTCAAAGGACAGAAAAAAAGCTTCATAGCTACGTGAGGATGATTGAAGAGCAATGACAGGAGTGTGATGAAGATGCTAACTTTGCTTGGGTCTGGAAAATGGAACAGAAATGAACTTATGTCTCATCAACGTCCTGCCCTTCATGTCACTGACCATGTATCATTTTACACCTGACAATCATCACATATATGTCTCCTCTCACCCTAACTGTGTCATTACGAAGTGAACGTGCGGCTGAATTAGTGAATAATGCTAATTCCTCCTCTCGGGGTAATCTGTGTAATTGCTCTCTTGAAGGTAAGGGTGCTATTTTTGAGGCAGAGAGAGCAGCACTGGTGGGAGAGAGATATGGATTGGAAGCATGTAGGACGCAGAGAGAAGACAAGAGGGGAGCTATTTGTGTGGGATAGATGCACAAGAGGTTGCTCTTCACTATGTCATTTTGCACTGAATTACACTGAAAAAGACCTGCTGGCAAATGTGGAAAATCACCGTGTTTTTGCAGGTCATTTTTGATCCTCACACCCAGCAGAGAGCGAAGAAAATATTCTCAGCATTGGCCTGGAACTCACACAGAAATATCAGAAAGGTGGCGCCTGGCTAAGAGGCGACTTAGCCATAGCTTTTGGCTTAAAGAGTAGCATGCACTTTCAAGGGCACCTCTCTGTATGTCAGATGTCAGGCACTTTGGGCAAGAAAGGACCAGGATGGAGCTGAAGAGGAGCCCTGCAGCGGTCAGGAGGTGTCACATCTTTTGACTTTATGTCGTTTGATGCCACGTCTTTTATCACATCTGTCATTTGACTAAAGGTTCAATCTGGCATTTCACACACATGAGGTCAGAGAGGTCAACAGTATTACCGGGGTTCACATTGTTGTTTGTGCTTGGGCAAGACACTTTACCCACACTGCCTCCAGTGCACTCACTGGTGTGGCGCACCTTGCTGGTCATTGTGTGACACTGCTTAAAAAACCTCTGGGATTATTAAAGTATCTAAAATAAAAAAAATTGAAAAAATAAATGCAGGAAGTGTATAAAGTTGGGAGGGGTCTACAATGGAAACATAATTGATTTTCCAGTTGTTTACCCTCTTATTGGCCCCTAGCAAATCATTAGGTACCTAATGTTCCACTGTGTTTACACACTAGTTGTTGATGTTATTAGAAATAGAGATTATATGATGAAAATGGTGAATTAAGAACACTACAAAAACCTGAAAAAAACAACATTATGTAGTTACGTAGTTGACGAATATGACCTGGATGACTGAGAATCTTCATCAACATTATGTAGTTACGAGCTGAGCAGCTAAACAAAGAGCTAGGCGTCAAAACTCTCTTCATTCAAGGCAAAATCAACCTCCATTTCTTCTTGTTCTAATGTAACCATGAGGGAACCACACAACTGAGTTTACCCTGCTCTTTGTTGCAACACAGCTCAGAAAGAGGTGCTACAGGGGCAGTTCTAGAAGGACTGTGTGGGCTGACCATTGGTTTCTGGCCTACAACACCTGGAGTCAAAGAATCATTACTGAGAGGTAACACAGGGCCATGGACTTGAGTGATAAAAACTTTTAGAAACATCTCATCCCTACAACTCCAAACTTTTTCCATTGAGCTGCGGGTTGTTCCAGGTTCCAGGTGGATTTAGATTCACATTAACTTACACTTCATCCTCAATTCATGTTGATTTTTCAGCTGAGCATTGGTGCTGAAACACCCTGTTACACCTCATCCCAGCAGCTCACAGCTCTCTGCAGCAACCGCTCGAGTCAGGTTCACTGAACCGTCCCGGGCAGAGACTGTGATTCACTGGACCAGCTGATGTTTTGCCACTCCTAATCTATTCTTCTCCTGAAGTGGCTGCTGCAGCATCCTGTTCACAGTCTCTGGTCTAATCCTCGTCATGGTTAGAGTGTGTGTGTTCGGAATTTGGCATATTTGAGGTCAACGGTAAAACTTTACATTAAGTCCTAAAGCGTTTACTTCTGTTTCTCCCACTGTGTCCTGAATCATCTTCATTATTCATGCTTTAAAACCTGCATTGCAGCATTGTACAGACAGTAATGATGTCATACATATATACAGCTGTAACCACGTGCCTGCCAGCAAACTGGGAAATTCAACTAGTGCAAAGGACAACAAGAGACACAAAGGAGAACTCCATGGGGTCAAAAGGGAGACACGAGGAGAGACGAGGATTTGGTTTGAGCCGAAGCTTAAATGAATGTTCATTCATTTGGAGAATGAGAGGAGGACACGAGTGTGAAAGCACCAGAGGTGAGAGAGATATGCCTGTACACCTGTAAAATAGACAGTTTAGGCAGTGTGTGTTTGAGGACGGTGTGTGTGTGTTAAAGTGAAGGTTAGTGATCGATTGAGCTGGCACAGACTGAGGAGACAAGTGTTTACAAGACAGGAGGAGAGAGAGAGAGACAGCTGATGCAATAGGAACATTTTTCCTTGTAAAATATGTTATTAACCCCTTACCTGCCTAACCTTACCTAGTAGTTTTAATGCTAAATTGAGCTGCAATGAAAAATTTAATTTAACCGCAGGTGAAAACATATCAGCTCACGATGTCAGGGGGGCTGGAACCTGGGACTCTTCTGCATTACATACACCTCCATGATCCCCAACCTACTGCCTAAGGCCACATCCACACAGCGACGAAGTCGTTTTCATTTCACAAATGTTTTCCGTAAAGACGGCAGCGTCTTGATAATTGCGTGCGACCACACATATCCACACAAAACCACTGAAAGCGCTGTAGTACATATGCCAGGCCAGTGAGTGGCGCTGTAACGCTACCACAGAAGCATTTCAAAAACAGAAAAGAAGACACGGTGCAGAATGTAAACAGAATACCATGGATCTAAAAAATCTCAGAGTTATTTATCAGAAACAACAGCGCCCCCTCCCTTCTAGAGCTAGGCACTATACACCTTTATTGAAACGTAGCACACGTCCATGTTCATATGTGACCTAATAATTAGAAACATGGGGAAAACATGGCGTGTACACAACTGTGATATTACAGAAACACAACACAGCTGAACTGAATACCAATGGTGACATGCACCCAGCGCAGGCAAAACAATTATTAAAGGTTCAAGATTGATAAGCACAAACACACACACACACTTCATATTTAGCTAAGCAGCCTAGAAAAACACATTTGTCATTGTTGTGCGCTGTCAGAGAAGCAGCACACAGAAACGGATGGATCGTTTCTATAAAAAGAAACACACAAACAATCAGCCAACCTGCAATGACAGGACAAGGCACGCATGAATCTAAGCAGTCTAAACATAGAGTGCACCCATGAGCAGCGGTATGGGGGGGGGTCGGTTCTAAGCAGACAATGACATTTTGTATGGCAGTTCTCCTGACACGGTGCTCTGCCTGTACACCTAATGGGACTGAGTGGAAGAGTGTGAACGGGGAAGGAGACAGGAATTATGCATGCATTTAGCCACGGGAGAGCTGCTTGTCAGTGTTTTTGACAGAGGTTTGAACATGAGAGAATTCTTCTCACTTTTTTGAGTGAGAAATGAGAAAAAATGTGAGAAAAACAACCCAAAAAATATGACAACAAGGCTCTCTGGTGGGCGGATTCTAACACTTGGAAAGAGTAGGTTGTGTTGACCCTTCTTATGGTCGTTACTGGTGGCTGAGTGTGAATAGAAATATGTGAAATGAAAGCCGCTCTGGCTGACCCTGCAGTTTGCTAATGTTATTTACCAACCATAAAACGAGTGTGTTTTAGCTGTCCTGGATTTTAAATCTTGACGCCTTAAAAGAAGGAAAATGGCTTATCAGCGGGGAGCAGTAACTAAATCTTGGTACAGATGCTGTGAAACCGTGGTGGCTAGCTACTCTTCAGAAACCCGATCATGGTGTAGACATGCTGTAACCATGGTAACCAAGACTGAAGCAGGAAACCCTGAAATTTTTTTTTCAGGGTGTTTCTGCTGTGGAGTTCTAAAAAAGCGAGGAGACACAGCGGTGGCCGTCCAACCTCTGAAAAACAACTTGGCTGACGTCTTCCAACATTATTTCGCACCATTTATGAGACAAACGTGACCCTGACCATGCAACTAACAAGGCAGGTGTGCTTCCTGCTGAGCTAGTGGGTAAAAACATCTGCTCTCTACAGGGTTACAGTTAGAGGGCTGACTCACCTAACCGGACACCCTCAAGTGGCCATTTGAGGAACTGCAGTAGACCTTCATATTAGCTTTGCTATTAGCTGGCTCCATTTATGCGAGTTATTTCCCATAGACTCCCATGTTAAAATGACCAACTTCACAGCAGAAATTAACATGTTTACAGCCTACAGTGTCAATTGTACGGGGGGTGAATTTTTTTTTATAACTCACTTGTTTTAATTATATTCTGATTAAAAATTATACATAATTATGGGCGTTTCCTGCTTCCTTGATCGCCCCACCCCCTCAACCCCGCTCGTGCTCCCCATCTTTGTCTGTTTTGCCAGACTGTGAGCCTCCCACGAGCCTCAAAACAGCTCTTCAGAAACAGGTGACGTCCATAGTTTTTTCTGTCAATGGTTTCAGCTTGGTTTTGTGACCTGTAGTCCATAACTAACAAACCAAACTGGCCCTAATCAATCATAATCTACATCCTCTTCACAAAGTGTCTTTAATTTGGGAAAAACAGATTAGCATGGCGTTTCAGGCAATTTCAGTAACTATATGAATCTACGTATCTGTCAGCGCTGAATAAAAAGGAGTGTGAATAAATACATTGAATGAAAGTGTAAAATATACGACTGCTAAAAGCAGGTAGGCTGATATATAAGGCTGTCAGGTTGCCGAGATGTACGCACACATGAATACCAAGCACTTCAATCAGTGCATTTTCCAAATGCCAGAGCAGAGTGGCGAGATGCATCGTTTCTCCAAACTTAATTACATTCTCATTAGCCGAATCTGACAGAGTTCCATAAATTCATCATGGGAAATTACAGAATGCATTTCCAATGTGTTGCTTTCTGCCACAGCGAAGGGGAAACTGTGTAAACAGCCAGCAGTGATGCTCCAGACAGCCGACCACACTGTGGCAACATCAGCCAGTGTCATGTATCCCTGATGAAACCGCTGCCCTGCCTCCAACCACTTAGCTGCATCCATCAGCTCTGTCTCATCCATTACACAACCTTTCCTTCTGGGTTTCTTTTTCCCGTGTTGCATGCTCTTATTTATTTTAATTTAATGTGGCTCACTTTCACCTCTTCGTTTAACCCGTCTGCTCCTTCCTGCTCATGCACCGCTGTCGCCGTACGTCCGTCCTCACCTTGCTGCAACCATCACGACATCGCAGCATGATAAAAGACAGCAACATCGACTTTTATATTGCCGCGTTGTCTAAGAAGAAATAGATTTTTCCACTTATGATGCTTTCAGCTTTTTTTAACCAGATTGCAACATGTAATTGAGTAAAAAAAAAAAGCGTGGTTTAAAGCTCTGATCGTGTTGGACAAACTCTCACAGTCACATCAACAGCTGCAGGTGAATTATTCAAAGTCGACAAGCTTTAAATAATAAAGCTGCACTGCTGTTTTCATTTTTTTTTCTAAACCAAGCTTCTTTTTGTAATTTGTGATATAAATACAGAGAAGTGTCCAAACACTTCAATACATTGACATTTTTTTTTGTAGTAGCAGCAGTGAGTGAAACAACCCTGCTGTGTTTTTAAATCTGCTTGGGTCCTTGCAAGTGGACATAAAAACCCCGCACTGGCCTTTAAACATGCAATCTGTTTATTCAATTATGTGGCTAAAAAGGTCTCTGATCTCGTGGGACTCACCCGGTTAACTAAAAGGTTAAGTACGCTAAATAGAACAGCTTCCATAAAACAGATGTACTCATACGTTCTGATAAATGCGTATTACCCTTTCGCAGGGTTCCTAAAATACCTTCAGCTCCAGCTGGAGCAGCAACCACGGACCACAGCAGGTGCAGCGTCACCTCCTCTTCAGTCACTCTCTCATCCCCCAGACTCTGAGTCTTCTGGCACCACGCTGCAGTGGTTGTTCCAGGCTGCCTCCTCCGCTCTGACATCTGGCAGGAGAAGAGATGAAAAAAAATGACCTTGTTGCAGCTTGTTTGTGTTTAAACTGTCATCATATTTTTATCTTTGTTTAAACTGTTTCCCCTTTTTGTTTCTAGGATCATGCCAAAGGTCTGTCCCGAGAATCCTGCCAAAGACTTCATCCTTTGCTTGTTTTTAAGGATGCTGGTGCGCTTTGTTGTCCTCTGTACAGATGGCACCAAGAGGTGATCGATGGCATACACGTGCACACTTGTTAGACCTTAGTCCTCTCGGCCTCTGAAGGATCAACCTTGGAAGAATCAGTAGAAGTACCGTATTTTCGGGACTATAGGTCGCACTAGCCAAAAATGCACAATGAAGAAGAAAAAAACATAGATAAGTCGCACCGGACTATTAGTCGCACCAGCGGGCCAGCGTAAATCCTACGTTTTTAACGTAACGTTGCCACGTGAATTCCTCTTAACTTAAGTGGTGCGGCTGCAGGGCATTGAGAGTGAGACACACACATTTCAACAAGTCCTCACACGGAGAAATGATTCGCTTCACTGCACAGAAACTCCTATAAATATCCTGTAAATGATTAAAAGGCAACTGGCGCTATAGCTGTCTGGAATTAGTGACATATCGACCACGCGTGTCACCTATGCTTAGAATACAAAGTGTGGACAAGCTGGAGGTGGAAGAGAACCGTCAGGAGATGGACAGAAACTCTACCAGTATATTTGTAATGGGACGTCAGGACACAACTAATTGTATATTTTTTCACATCCAAGTCGCATACTCAGCCAAAGGATGAAAAAAAGTGCGACTTATATTCCCGGAAAATATGGTATCCTTAACTTTGAAAGGACATTTTTTGTAGTGAGAGAGAGCCAAAGAGATTAATCATCCAATCCACGCTGACTGTTTTAGCTTCTTTCAGCCCCTTGTTTTGGTTTACAGGCCTCCACATTTTCTGTTTTGGTTCGGTGAGTCAAGGACTCAAAGTAAAGGTGGATGAACGCCCTGTGATGTCACCTGTGGTGTTCCTGAGGAGGAGTTCTGAAGCTTATTAATGCGGAATTTCTGGCTTTCGCCATCTTGGACCCAAAACTGGGCAAAAAAGGGTGGAGCATGCCCAGGTGCAAAAGACGCAGCCAACATCAGACCATGTGGATTCAGATGAGGACATGAACATTATTCCATCCCACTAGAAATCTTTAACCTAACGGACTCACCGGTATTTATGAGACACTCGCTTTTTGTCGTTTTTGTTTGTTTGTTTGTAGCCACCCTCAAGTGGCCACTTGAGTAACTGCAGGTTTTATAAGTGTAGAGAAATGCTGTATGATTTATGTCTCCTAATATATTTTTGCCGTTGAACTTCATGACCCTTGGGGGCTTGTGTTTCCTTTACTTGTCCCTGTGCCCTGACTTTCTACTCTGATGATGTCGTTCTCCTCACTTTCCATTCTTATCAAACCTATTATAATAAACTAACTGCAGATACATTAGACGGAATCGTTATGAATCATTTTTATGCTGCTCTGTAATGAATATGGCCAGACTAAATCAAATTAACCTTTTTCAGGCCTATCAGCTTCCAGATGCTCCGGATAGCCGGGAACGATTCATCTCTCGCTCTCTCGGCCTAATGATGATGCAGGACTGTGTGTGTGTGTGTCCCTCCACAGCCCGTTGTGTTATTTTTAACGACGTCTTTCACTTTATGTTGTGGGGTTGTTTAACTTTCATGTATTACAATATTTGCCCCATTGCGCTGGCGGCTTTTCACTCCCCGTCTTCAAGCCTCGCTCTCGGAGGTATCTTTTTATTAAAGAGTACATGTCCCTCCATCTCCTCCCTCATTTTTACTGCTCCTTTTTTAGTCTCCCACTTTTCTCCACACAAGTCTCCATCTCACCCTGCCGCTCTGTCTCCCTGCATCACAGCACATTTGCCCCCCCCCCTCCCTTCACACTTCAGCCTTCATTTCCAATCGACTTTGTCACATCTTTCGCTCTCTTTGCCATCCCCCTTTTGTAAATGACTGACCTCGGTTGGTCTGATATTTCAGAGGATTCAGAAGATGACTGGAAAATAGCTTTACTTATGAAGGAAAGTAGAGCAGACACATTAACTCGTCACACAAAGGTCCTGAGACACAAAAAAGAAAAGGACGGAAGGTCTGTGACATCAAACACAGAATAGAAGACCAGCTGTTACTGTCTAGACTGAGAGTGAGTTCATCACGTATGTAATGTGGACATCCAGAAGTGGCCAAAACAGTGAACAAAAGGTTTAAAGTGTCCATTTTCTAATCCAAAATCTGACATTCATGGTACTCATACCTCAAAAAAAGAAAAGCATAAAAGCCTGTCTATTAAGAACTTGACTGTCTGGCTGTCATGAGAGCCTAATGTGCGCCTTTTAACCTTAATACCCTCAGACAGAAGTGGAGGTTTCAATATAGAAACTGTTAATACCTTTATTATACTAGAGCACACACACACACACATGCACAGAGTGAGAACTATGGGCATGGAAATACACCTAAGTGGGCCAGACATCACTTTAGTGACTTCAGCATTTAGCCCACAGCAGACTAAAGCTGGTTTGGGTGCCATAAAACTGCTCCATAACTCTGTGTGTGTGTGTGTGTGTGTGCAGGTTTGCTCAGTGGGTGTATAACAGGAGGGGAAACACCGGCGGCAGCAGCGGCGGGGGAGCTTATCTCAATTACAGTCGATGCAGTTTTTGTGCTTGGATAAGCTATCTGACGAGCATGTTTATCTGCTACAGCGCTGAATTCTCCAAAGGAAAACAGCATATATGTAGCTTGAATTACCAACAGCCACAGAGAGAAACATTATCTCTGCTGGACCTGTTTGGGGGGGAAATGGGGAATTGGGAGAAAGATAGAATAATGATGCAATCACACCTACAATTTCCCTCCCTCTGGACCAAATTGGATGTTTAAAACTAGCATTTTGTCATTTTATTTTGGGGAAGAAAAATGGTGGTGGAGTTCTGGAAAGTTTAGACTTTTGTCTGCTGGGAAACTTCCTGTATACATTATCTTTAAACAATGTTTAATATTAAAATATTTGTGCAACTAAAAATCTGAATGAATACATAAAAATACTGCATTGTTTTGCCTCTGGAGCTCCTGACAGTCGGGTCAGATAAGCTGTCAAAGTCACCAGACCCCATTATTAATAACAGTATTTTTTAACAGAGGTATATATAGTGTTTAAACTGATATTGATTATGTAGTTGGGTTGGCTCTTGTTTGAGGTAGCCTTGTCAGCAGTGTATTATTTCTTTTCATACCTGTGTAATAACGTGCAAAAAGAGAAGTTACACATAAAACCTCACCCCTTCATTGGTTAGTAGTGGATGCACTGCTGCTTTATTCCCACATCCAAGTATGATCTTTATAACGCGGATCACTACTGTCGCGATGAAGTGCAGAGGATCCGAATAGATCCTGTTGAAACGTGTGCTGACGGACTACGAGTGTCCTTTTCAATGTTTTCACTCCGTGGTCCGTCTCAACCTCTTTACTTAGAAGACGCTTTAGTGCTGCGTTTAAAAGAATAACGTTAGCTACAGATGCATCAGAGGAGCCGATCTCTTTAGTTAGCTGCTCAAATGGAGCAAGAAAAGACGCCTCAGACATGCTGGAGCGTCCAGACAAACCTGTGCTGGTTGCGTCATCACAACATCCTGTTCACCGAAAATGCTGAAAATGGCCGAACATTCGGTGCATCCCTATTGGTTAGATAAGATAAGAGATAAGATAAGATAAAACTTTATTAATCCCGAAGGAAATTCTTGTGCCAGAGGTATCAAGTCACATTAAATGCAGTTAAGTACAGAGTATAAGAGTATAAGTGTCACTATAATCCAAAATAAGAGTACAGTACGCAGTATGAGCACAATATATGATACATGGATACAATATGGAGATGTAAGGTGCTAAGTAAACATAAACATAGACAAGTGGAGGGAATGACAGTGATGCCTGACATGATTATCTAGCGCTTCTCCCTACAGAAAGGGGAGGAGTTATACAGTCTGATGGCCACTGGCAGGAAGGACCTCCTGTGGCGTTCTGTGCTGCTCCTCGGTAGTCTCAGTCTACCGCTGAATGTGCTCCTGTAGGACAGCAGTGTGTCGTGCAGGGGGTGAGACAAGTTGTTACGAATACTGAGTTTCCTCAGTATCCTCCTCTCCGTCACCTCCACCACAGACTCCAGCTCCACTCCCAGCACCGAGCCAGCCTTCCTAATGAGCTTGTTGAGTCTGTTGGTGTCGGCCGTCTTCATCCTGCTGCCCCAGCACACTACAGCGTAGAAGATGATGCTGGAGACCACCGAGTGGTAAAACATCTGCAGCATGGTCTGGCAGACGTTAAAGGACCTGAGTCTCCTCAGTAGATACAGGCGACTCTGTCCCTTCCTGTATATTGCAATATATGTATATATATGTAAAATATAATATATGTATATTAGAGCAGCTTTACTTGTTTTAGACTAAAATGTTTAATTATTTTTTAGCTGTATATGTGAATAAAATGATATAAATATGCAGCATAGTCACATGCGCTGCATTTCCATAACTGTCAGTGGTTGCTTTAATCAGCCCGTGCACCTGCTTCATTCACCCTCCTGCACCTGACTCTGATTAAACCGTCGCAGCAGCTCATTTAGTCCCTTTTCGACCAGGAAAGATGTGTTTTTTTTTTTCTCCCCACAGTGACCCCAGCGGTCCGCCTCCAATTATAAAAGCCACGCACTCATGCCTGATGTGAGGCCTCTGAGGACACAAAATGAAAGCTCTGTAAGACAAATGAATTTGGATGATTTGAAAGATAATTGTGCAAATTACCCTCATTGGCTTATTAAGGGCTTTTGTTTGTTTTACTGTTTAGGTTCAGTGAGGCCAACCTCAAAGGTCAGAGTCCTGAGACAAATAAGGAGGGAAACCTTTTTCTATTAATAGCTGTTTCAGCCATAAATAAATAAATGTGGAGCTTATCAATTATCTATTGCCAAATGCAATTATTTATTTATTCATGTATTAATGTATTCATGTATTTGACTAAAACGCCTTTCCATACACATTAACATAAATTATACTCCTGACCTGAGGGGTCACAGAGACCCGAACAGAAAAACATCTCGTTTGACTGAAGGTCCAAGAGTTTTTAAGTTTACAACTTGTATAAATCAAAGCCGTAGATAAGTGGTAGGTAGTAGAGGTCGTAAGTGAGGCTAGTGTAACTGAACATTTAGGTCTTTGGGTATCTAAACCAGCTAAATATGAGGTGCTTAGCCATCAGCTAGTTCAGCTAAATGATCAGGTAGCTTACCTAGCTTAGTAAATTGATTAAGTAGATAACCCCGCAGGTGACTTAGCGTGTCTAGGGCTGTTAACTCAGCCACACTTAGGCAGTAAGATCCATGTTTAGCTTATCGACACTGGACACAGGAGACGGTCCATGGAAGAATAGTCAGTGTCTTATCTTCCACAGGCAACACTCCAGCCTTTTCCTAATGGTTCCAGCCTTTATGCTAAGCTAGCCTGCTTATATTTAACATGCAAGTATGAGAATCTTCTCAATTATGTGTCCAAAAGAAGCCTTTGTCTTTCAGCTTGTTTACACGCTCGACGCCCGCGGGCTTAAACATCAAGTCGGCAGCACTTTGACGTTGAGCGATTGTCCCGTCTTCAAATCTGTCAAGCAGGCCGGCTGTAAATTCATCACAAGTTTTTAGGCTTTGTTCCACTTGGAGCTTGGCATGCTCTTCCACTTTTAGACTGGAGTGTCTGTGTTTGTTCCAGATAGAGAATTAGAGATCAGAGTGAGGCATTTCTGCACCTGTATCCCCTTAATCCATCTCTCACCATCACACTACCTCTCCCTCTCCATCGCTCTCTCTCTCTCTCTCCCCCTCTCAGAAACACTTGTGATGTTATATTTGCATATACTGAAATAAAGCTGCCCCAGGAAGGATTTTGTTTCTGTTTTGTTTTTGGTAAATCTATGTAAAAACACACCTGAATCAGGGCTGTAATCTCTGAAAAGTCACAGTCATTGTAATTTGTATGCACAAAATGAATCCCTCTGTGTTACGCAAACAGGAAGTAATCATTCAGAACAGTCAGAATCAAACTGTGATTCAATAAGGACCCTGCTGTTTCTTTTGAATACATTAGAATAGAATACTTTGGCCCAGCTTCATTTCTATCTTTGACTAACAATCTCATAAATATTTACTGCACAAATAAAAGATCTAATTAGTATTTTGGGGGAGTGAAACCTCTCCTTGGCTTTGCTTGTGTTGATGTGATGCATTATTTACACAACTGAAAGTGTTGTTGTACACGAAACAAGCATCACAGAATTTCAATTGTCATTCAGTCTTGCAGAAAGAAGTTTAGACTTATGGCTTTAATCCAGCTGTGACCTGCAGCTGTTCCATGTAAACAAACATCAACATTAATCTCTTAGAGCGTCTTCTTTTAAGAATCTTACACAAACATTTGTAATGACAGATTTCAGCTGCATCTACACAGCTGACTTAACACCTTAGATTAACACCTTGAATATAGCCTGTGTGGGCCCTTCGTGCATGCTAATGCTTTTCCTGTGGAGCAGAATCCTCTGAGTGCTAGAAAATGTAGCAGAATGTGTAAGTCCTAAAATTTTCAATACCTCAAATGACCACTTGAGGGTGGCTCCAAAAGTTGGTCCATCCCCATAGAGCTCCAATTCCATTTGCTTTGATTGACAGCTGGGTGTCATCACAGGTCAGCCTGCAAAGAAAAGACATAAAGAAAATACTCAATTGACGCGATAAGGCTTTATCTGTTATGCTAATGCTATAAAAATTGTACGTACACACTTCCTGTCTGTGAATGTCAACATGTCCGACCAGATTTCAGCATGCATACATTTTTATTCACTTTTGCTAAAATAAGATAAGCTAGCTGCTACTGTAGCATCACAAAATAGAGTTAGCAAAGGTGTGTCATCTGGTTTGATGAATATATAATAATCATAATCATTTTAACATATTCTATTGACAACAAAAGATTCTATCTAGACCCACTGCTGGTCTTCATAAGGGGCAGGAGGTTGTGACAAAGACCATGTGACACAGATACAGGAAGTAACTTAGCCTTTAGCTTCAGAAGTTAGGATGGAGTGCCCAAGATGGCGCCAATCCATTTACAAAAAAAACGACTGTACCGACCTTAACGCCCTCTACAACATCTTTAAGCCCTTGGACTCAGACACTAATGCTGATCATGCACCTGACTTTGTTTAGCTGTTGTCCTTCAGCAGCTTTTTATCGCCTGACTGGGTTCACCTGCTCTCCCAGCTGCTCCGATTTAGTCATTAAGTGTTCCCAGCATATTAATTTTAGCTCATGCCACTGCAGCAGCTCAGAAGCTCAGGGTCAAACACAGGGGAAGGTCGGTTTTTTTACCTCTGGTACAACTGTAGAGTTCAGGAGAGATATTTTGAGCTGCTGCAGATCATAGTTGAAGCATAAGCCTTGGATTTCACAGAGCCAACTAGACAAATGTGGACACAGAACATAAATATTTCACCTTTTGCCTCCATCTTGACTCTGACTAAAAAGTTCATACCTTCGAGCGGGACCTCCTAACCTTCATCTGCTCTAAGGGGTGCATGCTGTGTTTATACAGCAGCTGGCAGGTGTGGTCAAGTCCAGCAGTGTGACTGTGAAGCAGAGCGTCACTGACATGCAGCACACCTGCTCAGCAGAACTTGGCCAACAGAGAAAAGTGAACCACGGCAGTTAAAGTAGAAACGAAGCTCATTCAAGCCTGATCGTTAAGCTAAAATAAGTTGCCGACTCGTCATGTCACAGAGTGTGTTATTCATTGCAGTCACGCACATCTTCGCCTGTTTGTGTTCATTGGAGAGAAGATTCAATAAACAAAACTCTACAGAAAACGACTATTTTCAGCACATGCACTTGCATGCATTCCTCAGATGTAACGAAAACTCCTCAAGGAGGAAAAACTGTAAAACAACTGGCAGCAACAACGGCAGACAAAGGCCAACGATGGCCGACAATGGTCAACAAGGGCTAACGAAGATTGACAGGGGGTAACAAGGGCTGACTGGGGGGTGACGAGGACCACTGAAGGTCAACACAGGCCATTGGTGGACTTGCCTAAGGTCACTTGTAATGGGATCAAAAAGATTAACTTGATATTTGTGTGTTAGAAGGTTCAGCAACTGGTTTTTGAAACAGCAAATCAATCGAAGTGACAGATTCTGTCTGATCAAAAACAAACCATCAGGAGTGTTGTCAGTGCACAACTAACAACAAAAACTGCTGACGCTCCCTTATGGTCCAGTTTGGTGTACCATGGCATTCATTTCACCACTTGAAATTGGGTCTGGTTCAGTTCTTTGTGGTCATGCTTGATACAATGCAATGTCAGCACAGACAGGAGCACAGAACATGTGTCACATTACACAATCTGTGAGACTATACAACTTACAACAATTTGGAAGACCTAAAGTGTGACAGGAAGTAGGAGCTGCACTAACTTATTTAAATCTATTATTTCTTAAAACACATTTACTTTGACATCATACTGTTTGTTCTGGATTCTGTCACATCCTGAATATTCAGCAGTGTTGGAAGGGAAACATCCTCAGACCAGACAGCGAGGATCACTCTGGGCCGGCTCCAACAGCAACGGATAAGAAGCTTACATTTCCAAAGCATGAAAAATATTTTACACACAAATGGGATTAATTTCATCATAGCACAGAGAAGCATTGTAGCTCAGAAAATCTGAGCTCTGGCGTATCCTTTAGGAAAATTACCCACGGTGGTGGTGGTGTGAGAGGGTCCACACATTCCATCGAAGGTGTTAATGGTCATTGTTCCTCTGTACTGATGATTTAGATTTAATTTTGAAGGGTAAAAATACAAGATTCCAGTTCAACTAAGACATTTTTGATGTGTTTCTACTGAATATACCCTACTCCTCTATGCAAACGGAATGTGAGTCTAAACAATCCAAAGTTTCACTTTGCCTGGATTTACATTTTTTCGTCTGCACGCTCGATCGTTCTGCAGCTGGAAGCAGTTTCTGTAATCCTGAAGCTTTCCTTTGTTTAGACTCTAAGGACAATTTAGTGTAAGATGAAGTTTAAACAAAAGCAGTGAGGAGGCGCCAGTCGGCCTGTCGAAGTGGTAAAAAAGTAAGTGCTTAAATCAGCAAGATGGTATTTCATACATTAGCTTGGACCGCACATCTACAGTACACCTTCCTACTCTTTAGTGCAGGCGCTCCACTGAGCACCCTGCTGTTTTATTCAGCCATGCATCGAAGGGTGTAATTTTCATTTCAAGGCACCTGGTGTTCTTAATAAGCTGCCATTCCTGTGAATTTCTATGGATGCACAGACATCTTCACCAGAACAGTGGAAAAAAAAGATTGAAATGTTTCCTGAAAACCACCAGACCAATGTGAATCCTTTTTCAATTTCCACAAGAAACCCAGACAGTTGGGCCTGAAGCTGTCCACTCCACTGAACTCCGAAGCTATTTTAAGTGAAATATGAACAGAGCATGGGTCAAAGTCAACAAAACAGGCGCAAAAAATATGAGGTTTAAAGTTTAAAAGCAGAGGTGTGGCTGCAAAAATAGCATCGGAGCAACGTGTCCTCATCTAAAACCACAAATATGGGTCAATTTTCAGCAACTCTGCACTGTGTGACTGCTGTGTTCTGGACGCTGAAGGACATAAAGGCTAAAAAAATTATGTAAATACAGGTGAAGGGGTGAACTGTGGCTATAAAACATTGCTCCACACTTTTTTGCAACAAGCTTCCAGCCCTAAAAACACACCACAGGACAGGGGACGTTGTGAGGAAGTAATTGACTACATATGCATGCTGAGATAATACAATCAGTGTACAGGAGCGCTTGCCTTGTAATAGGGAGGCAATGACACATCATTAATTTCAGATTCAGCCATTAGCAGCTTATCTGATGCTACTCGCACACAAAAGAGTGTAGCAGTGCCATCAGCTCATTGTTAAAACCAAGAAGTCATTTGTGTATATTTTTTTGTGACAGAATTATGCCATCATTTAGGGGCTCTCCTTCACTTCCTGCCCTCTTCTCTTCACCACATTCATTGTTCTTCACATGCACTGAATTCCAGTCTGGTTTCAAAACCGTCTGAACCCCAGAAAGCCTTGAATAATAGCGGTTCTGTGTTTACGTCAGAGTTTCCAAAATGGGAATGAATGATGGCAGGTGAATGATTGGACATTATACTGGTGTTTTGTTTTCATTTGTTCTAATGGATTGAAAGGGCCCAGTTTGCACACACACACACACACACACACACACACACACACACACTGAATTGATTCCCAGTGAAAATGCCATATTTATTTTTCCTCCATTAGAGAAAAAAAACACTCTTTCAGAAGAACTGATTCAACATTTTTAGAAACTGTGGGTGGACAGAGGTCTATTCTCAGAAGTAAAAAAAAAAAGTTAAACAAATCAGAAAAATATAAATTTAGCTTCATTAGGGGGGATATGTCGATAATGAGCAGGAGTATGGAAGTAACGGATTACTTGTACAGCCCACACAGTGAGCCCAGGGGTTTATTCTGCCTCCAAATTATTTGTTTTCATTCTTATCTGTGACATTTGACAGATTATAATCCAACCAGGCACACTTATACCTGTTTACACACCTTTAAAGGGTCAATACACCTCAGAAACTGCATTTCCCACCTGCCAAAAAGGGATTAAGTCAACAACAGAGTGCCCGAGTGTGTATTTTCTGCCTTTTCAACCAATCAGAGAATCACAAACTGAACTCAAACCAAGTCTTCTCACACAACAGCCATCTCTCCAATTCTTGTGGGCAGGCAAGGCCCTTTAACAAGCAAAGGAGACAACAAAAACTGGAATTTGAAAAACAAAACTGCAGTCCAAATGACCACTTGCTCTAAAACTGAGTCAATCCCCATAAACATCAAAGTTAAAATACTGAAGCAGAAATAAACATGTTTTTTAGACTAAAGGTATGTATAAACAAAAGATGGGTACCATCTCAGATTGCTAGGTGCCTGATTAGGTGGCCACCCATCCATGAGCTGGGTAAATTAGCCAGGAGCTAACTGAATTTAGGGGCTGTCAAGTTGGTGACAGCAGGATTACGTCACAGAGTGTTTGTCCATGTTCTAAAACACTGATGAAATTTGAGTTTGCTTGTAGCTAAAGCTCTGTAGAAACATAAACAGGAGATGTTTTCAGAGGGTAATAATAATAATACATTTTATTTGTAATGCACTTTACATTTGTGAACAAATCTCAAAGTGCTACATAAAATCAGCAAGGCAGCAGTGTACACTAGTCAATAAAATTAGCAAGGCTACATTATAAAACTAGTCAATAAATAGGGGTTAAAAGAACAAAAGAAGAAAGAGCAGAAAGAAAACCAGCATAAAACCAACATAAGAACTGTCCTAGCTGGAATAGGCTTCAAGGAAAATGAAGGTCTTTAAGCCTTTTTTAAAAGCATCCACCGTTTGTGGAGCTCTAAGGTGGTCTGGCAGAGCGTTCCACAGACGGGGAGCAGCAGCCGCAAAGGCCCTGTCGCCCATACTTTTTAGAAGAGTCCTGGGTGGCTGCACGGATGGGGAGCCAATGGAGTGTGTGCAGAACGGGGGTAATGTGTTCATGTTTTTGCACCCTCATCAGGATCCTGGCAGCGCTGTTTTGTACATACTGTAGCTTTTGTAAGCTCTTGCCAGGAATCCCGATGAGGAGTGTGTTGCTGTAGTCCAGCCTGGAGGAGACAAAGGCATGGACAAGCCTCTCTGCAGCTCGGTGTGAAAGGGAGGGGCGGAGTGCAGCGATATTACGAGGTGGAAGGAGGAGGTTTTGCATATTTGGTTAATATTTGTTTCAAAGGTGAGCTGGGGATCGAATTTGACTCCCAGGTTTGTGACAGAGGGGCTGAGGGGGATGTAGTGGCCACAGACTGATATGGAGGTGATGGGGGGATTGAAGTTGGTGGGAGGTGCTGATTTGAATGGCTGAGGTTTTTTGGAGCTATTCAGCTGCAGGAAGTTTTGACTCATGAAGGGTGATGAAAGACTACCTGAACTGTCCATTTACACAGTCTGCATCCATCCTAAGATGGACAGGGGATCCGTTACCCTCCAGCCTGGTTTGATCGTCTGTTTAAAACTTCATGAAAATTCTAAATAAATCATTTAAGACCATATTGTAGGTTTTGGAAAGCACTTGGTAGTGATGCATATAATGTGCAGGAAATGAACTAAGTCATGAAAAAGCAGCAGCAGCAGTGGGAGGAGAGCATGTAGTCTATTAACCTTTAGTGGTTTCAGTAGCCACCGGGACACCTAAGGAAAAAAGTACGTGGTTATGGAGCAAATTAAACTGACAGACTACCGCCAGGCATTGTGAAATTATTATTTTCAGCTCACATCACGTTCAGAATAAAAACCTGACTGCAGTTAACGGCGCGTTCCAGGCCCGGCTAGGATCAGATGTCACCGGTTTATTAAGTCACGGCGAGATAAGAACAGTGGAAAATGAAAACGTTAGACCCAGCAGTGAATTGCCTCTTTGAAAGGGAGCTAAAAACTAAATCTCTGATATCATACTGAGCCACAAGATAATTTTCCAATAAAGAAGGTGATGGTACAACTCTTCTTTTCAATCAAACACACTCACCTCGCTATCAGACACGCTCTGTGAGAATATGAGAAGATAGACAGGTCCTGTAGTGCAGAAAATAAAACCCTCCTGACAGAGAGAGCCGTCATGCTGCTGTCAGATCATGACTGAATCACAGGATTTCATGTTATTACATGTCAGCAGGGCTTTGATTGAGCTATGTCATCTGTGGCCTGTGTACAGAAAACTTTCAAACATGCTTCTGTTTACATGAAAAGAAGATTGATGATACGCAACGCAATCTACTCACACAGCTGTACAAATCCTCATGTTTGTTTGAGAAGAAGCACTGGATGAATCTGACAAAATGTCATGCCTCCGTGCTAGCTGAGGCTGTTTTGGGTTGTCCAAGAGTGCATCCTTGTTGTGACTATGATCCCCATATTGATGATGTCCATCTGAAGTCATCATGGTCAGAGTACATTCTTGGTCTTGTGACCATGATGGCTTAGGATGGACAGAAACACAACAGATTTGGTACAAATGTTTATTTGGGTCAATTTAGATGTCAAAGGTCAATAGTTCGTGGAAACTCTGCCCTTTGATCTTGCATTTTTGTGACTGTGTCTCAGGAGGACCTTGAATGAACTTCTTCTAATTTAGCAAAAATGAAGAACACGCCGTGATTATTAGGCTACCAGCTGGATGTGTCCTTTGATCAATGTCCATAATTTGAGACGTTTTGATCGCAGGTTGTCCATCCCACTCTTAAAAGAGCAACACCATAAGAATGTGTTTGGCACAAAACTGATAAGAATTTGGTGTCCAAAGGCCACAGTCGTCTTAAGTCTCTTCCAGTCTAATGAACACAATCAATATCTCTCTCGTTATTCAAATTTGTCTCCAATGTTCACCTGGACTCAAAGCATGATTGGGTAGTCTCACATCCAAGGGTACTCTGGAAACATATGAATTGACTCTTAGCCTATTATTAAGCCATACAATGGTGTACGGTACTTCTACAAACTGGGTGTATGGATCGTGTCCTTTGCAGACTCGGTAGCACTAGTATAATGTGATGCAGCTATGCACACAGGTTTCCCCAGTAAAACAATTCTAGTGTTTCCATCCGGAACTTTTGATGAATAAGTTTTTCTTTCAGAGTAGAAAAACAACTGCAACATTATCAGAGCATCCACTGAAACGGAACAAAATGATTTGTATAGACCCACCGAGCCATTATGGCTTTGTGTCCTTGCACTGGCCTTGAATGCAGTTACAAAAAAAACAAAAGAAATATGCAATGTATTATCACAGATTTCAGTATCAGCTTCTTGTTACAAAGAAGAAATGGCTCACTGCAGACTCTCTGCAGCTTGTCAAACAGTCACTGCAGATATATCCTGAGAGAATAGAAGGAGTCTGTGTGAGCGTGCATTGAAAGGATGTCTACAGCACACCGAAAGGGCAGCTGTAAAGAATGGATGAGTCAGCTGATGGCAAGCTCAAAGGAGAAGATCAGCAGTACTGAGATGCTATTTGAATCAAAGCAGGATATATGGGATTCATTTCAACTCATGATCCTTTGGCCATTTCCTTCAATCAACAATTGGTGAAAGTATCACACTTTTTTTTTATTACTAAATATCAAGAATTACCTTTCCTTGAACATTAGAAAGAGACAAAACCCTTTCAAGACTTGCACCCATTTTTCTTGCTCAGTAAAGATGGAAGGAGCTTCTGCTGGCATCGTTACGGTTTTAAGGTTTAGTGTGGGAGGATCCAGACATTAAAAACCTGGCAAAACTTGAACTGAGCCTTAAAACAAGTTAATCCATTGAGGTGTTTTTGCTGTAAAGTTGGAAAGGATTGAGTCACTTTCGGAGCCACCCTCAAGTGGCTGCCAAAGGAACTGCACTTTGTGGGTACCTCAGTTTGATTTAGCCTAAAAAAGTGAAATAAGTTACACCCAAGGTTCAGTAGAAACTTGCAGTAGAACTTTCTGAAATAATAAAGCAAAGCAAAATAGCTCAAAATATCACTACACAGTAAAATCTGATTACTTATCTGATTAAATAAAAAACTATGTGCCACAGTTAAACTGCTTATGTCAAGTTAAATGTTGAGCTTAAACTGAAGCATGACAGAATAAAAATATTCGCTGTATGTAAAAACCCAAAACAAGCATAAACCAAACAGCTCGGTGTAGGAGTGATGAATACAGATAAAGGTGATCAAACTCAGAGATCAAATCGCACATAAATCAGGAATTCTGGCAGTGCGGCAGCCGAGCTGCATGAAAAATGTCCGTGTCTGCTTCTGCACTGTGATCAAACGCACTGCCATCAATAAACACAAAAATCCTCAACGTGAATACAAATGAACGATCACTGCTCCTATTAAACTTCTTTTATTCATGTATGACCCACCGGGTTCCACATAATTGATGCATGCAGCGAGATATTTATCAGCTCCCTGTGATGCTAATTGGCACTAATGTAATTAGTCTGAGGTGTCATGGAGACACACACACTCATATGGTGCTAATAACTGCTGGAAGCAAAGTGCAGGGAATGAACACACACAGATGCAAACACACACTCGGAGCCTGCCAGCACCCATAACTGAGATTGATTTTGTGTGAGTCAGACGTACTCACATGTTGAGTCATACAAGAACCTGTCCTGACAGGGTTCATCAAGCAAGGACCCACTTTGTTCTGATTCTGTCTTTGTTCAGGTTCTTGCAGCAAGAAATGAAAAAGGAATACAACTTTGAAGGTCTCAATATAAAAGGTGATTTACTGGAATTTGTCTGCAAATGCAGGAAGAAGTTTGCTGAGTTTGAAATCATCTGTCTCATGAATAAATAACAAATTTATTAATTATTTTAGGGGTAATGAAGCGCTATCTCTGTTCAGAAAATGTACGAAACTTAAAGCAACAGTGCTGAACTTTAATCCCCCCCCCCCCCCCTGCTGGCCAGAAGAGTAGTTACACACAAATGCTTTTGACACATGTGCACAACCACATATGTCCATGGGATAAAAGCTAAGCTAACTTAGCTTGGAGCTAGCGACTTAAAGGAGTGTTGTGGTTCGAGGCTGGTTCTGATTTAGCATTCTGTGAACTTGGCGTGCACATAAAACATGTCCATTTATATGACAAGCTAAACCATATGAACATATTTACACAATTCTAAAACACATATAGGACATGCATATAAATAGCAGCATTCACATCAGAATGATGCTTATAGAAATCCGGTGTTACACAGGAAGTTACAGGCAACAAGCTGTTCGATAAGAAGAGCGCCACCCAAAGACATCTACAAGAACAACAGCGGTTTGATTAGAAGGTTACTGCCTTCCTCTCTCTCTCTTTCCCTTCCCTTCTCCCTGAGCTACATTGTCTCTGCCCCCACCCTCCAACCTTTTCTATCTCCTCCACCCTCTCCCTCCTCCGCCTGTCTCCATCTGTAATCCTCCGTAGATGAGTGTGGTAAATGGGGGATAAAACAGGTTTCAATTAAATGCATCAGAATTCAAGTCACATATACCCTGAGCGGCTGCTGACCGTGGCAGAGGCGCACACACACACACACAGACACACACACAGACACACACACACATCTAGAGCCTATTTGCTGTTAGCACTGCATTCTATTAAGCCAGAGTTCTGTTGAAATGCACGTCGTTTCTGAGAGTGATTACGTTCTGTGTGCGAAGAATTGACTTTCCTGTGGAATGTGTATGAGAGTTCATGCAGGGGAAGATAGACACACACACAGCTGCCATGTGTGTGTGTGACAAGCAGCAAAAGACAGCTCTCAGAGTGGTTTGTTATCATCTGCTAACCGGTTTTGTTTCCTTTCAGCGTGCGGGTGCAGTGTCATTTTTCATGAGGTTTTTCATTGAGACCCAGAATGTATAATATACATCTGGTCATTTAGTGCCAGAAAATCCACAAATCCTGCTGATAGTGTGTCTGTGTGACGGCTCAACTGTCTGAGTTGAAGTATTGCTATTTGTCATGCTCTTGCTCTAAATAATTACCTTGTCCGTAAACACAAATGTGTGCAATTATAGCACAGCTCAGGGCTATTTAACAGAAACAGTGCCCTCTTGTGGACAGTGGGCCCTTTTTTTTTAATGCAAAATTCCTACTAATTTGACAGCAAAGGCTGAAATAATGTTGGATGGTTTCTTTGGAGATTATGTGACTGGAAATAAAAGCACCTTATCCCATGGAGCATGTGAAGACACAGACCTAGAAGGAGACAAATCGAGGCCCAGCAGGAGTTAAGGAGACAAGAGTGAGACTGTTTGTGTTGCGTCTCTGAAACAGGTGAGTCATGCTGCTTTTTTATTACCTGGAGTAAACGGACAGCGCAAAGAGCAGGACTAAAGATATATGAGGAGAGAATACAGAGGTGTTGTTATGGAGTCATGTGTTCAGACTTCCAGATCCTTCACTAAAGCCCAGCTGAATTTCATCAGCTCAACTCTTTGACTGAAAATTGAGTGTGGCATTAAGTTCCTGAACCAATAAGCAAATTATGAGACTTGTTTAAATGAAAATTAAAGTCAACTCCCAAACCTCCTGAATAATTTCTTAAAGTCACTGAGTGTAGAATTGAATGTGATTAAGTGAGTTAGAGGGTATCAAACATGCACTCGATGGCTCTGCACAGCAGTCCTTTCAGTAAGGACACTGACAGAAAACACAGAGGCTGTGCCGCGCCCCAAGAGAAGTTTGTGTAATTAAAAGATCATTTTAGATTAAAAATATTTCCATAAATGCACACAGTGTGGACGGTGGCTTATACGGCTTTCTATGCACCGTGTCCAAGCCTGAGGCTTTCCACATGAGAAAAATAAAGCCATTTGAGCGAATAGGAGACACATGCACAATGTCCTATGACTGACATGTCCCTGGATAAAATCTCAAGGGTGCAATTTAACCAATGTCATACCTGTGGACCATTGTCCCCCTAACATATCCTAAAAGTGAGAACGTCCAATGAAGTCCAGTTAGAGTGGCACAGTGTGCGGCTTTCATTAATCCATGATACAACCTCTAAGCTGAGAAGTGAATAAATGCTGTTTAGGTCAAACGGCCGAGATGACATTTGCATTTAAGTTAATATCCGTCTTTCTAGCTGCAGGGATGCTTTGTGACTGACCTTCCAACAGCAAGGAGAACAGCAGGGTTGCTGTATGACTCACATCCTCTCGCTCGTAACCATCCTCGTGCACTTGTTCTAATAAGCTCTTATGAAGAATAATCATTTCTACCACTTGTCTCAGCTGCCTGCCAACAATCACTCGAAGCTCTTTGTCCTGATGACCTTGTGCTATGGCTGCTTAGTATGTGAACTACTCTTTGACTTGATGGCCGTGCGGTTTCTATGTCGCTGCATTACCACCCCATTCATATTTGTGTAACCAATCTGGATCGAGCGGGCACTGGGGCCGTATCCTGCTCTACTCAGAATGATTTTGTGCAAATCCGGTTAAAGCCGGATTGATTTAGCTGAAATCTGGCTAAGGTCTGAACACAAATGTGGCTCGTGAATCCAGCTAGCAACACCAGATTTAAAAACAGGCCTGAATGTATCCAGCAAGCAATCTGGATTCAATCCCACTCTAGCTGGATTAAATTTCCCCAGTCTGAATGGGGTCTAAATCTGGTTTAATTTGAAAATGTATGATGAAGTCTATTCTTCATCTTCTGGAGACCATGAAAGTTTGAATTGGTACATTTCATCCTCTGTGGAGCATGAATATTTGTAGCAACTTTCTGAATGTTTACAAAGATCCTTGGATGCTCACAGTGATGTAATTATGAGAACAAAAAATCTCGCTGCCTGGAAATTAACAACATGGAAAAGGGTTTTTCCTTCCATCTGGTGACTCTGGTGACGTTAATGGATATGAATACACATCCATGCATCATTTTTTTTATATACCATTTCTACCTCCACTCACCTGTGCAATAACTGTTAAATATGTAAACTGTTTATAATGTATATATCTTTTATTGGTAGCCTATTTTATATTGTATATATCTTTTTCCTAACTTATCCCTTGCTGTCTGTATGCCGTTGCAAAAATGCAATTTCCCCATTGTGGGACTAATAAAGGTTTCTTAATCTTAATCTTAATCTTTTTATCTGAACCTAGGGCAGTCGATCAACTATGTGAAGACTGCACACTTACATTTTCTCCCTGTGTCTCAGCTAAAGATTAGGAACTGCTGCTGTGTGTCTGCAGGGCTGGAGGAAGCATATTAACACCGGACCCGACTCTCCCTGCATGGTGCACCAGGCAGAGCACGACTCATCCAGCTGGAGCTCATAGGAACGAGGGGGCTGCAAAGCATTCGGTGCAAAAACACTGCTAAACATCTTGACTTCTTGGGGAGAATATATACGATTACTCCTCCCCGTCTCTCAGCAACACGAGGCCACCACGTCCTCGGACCATGATCCTCTTTGATTGTTGCCGATCCTGGGTCTTAACCCAAACACACCGATCCATTTCACTCCAATTCCCCACCTGCCACCCCTGCTCTGCTCTTTGCTAATTATACATTCTGGTCAAGGCTTCTTGAAAATAATCAGGTCAGCAGTTCCTGTCCCTCACTGGTCAAACACAACGGGAAGCGTAGTGACTCAAGGAGGAACGCTGAGGATTATTTATTCATGGGGAAATTAAATGCAACAGAAGGGAAAGCAAGCAGCTGAGGATGCACACAACAAACGCACGCACAAAAAAGAAGAATTAGCTTGCACACGCACACTTGGAGGGACACGACGGAGGCCGCCGAGCCTCACACATGGCGCTTTGAACAAAGTGTTTTCAAGGTGAAGCATTCTTCACTCCTTCACTAACTTTTGATGGAAGACGACACTGTAAATTGATTAGTTCTCCAAATATGATTGGCTGTTTATGTCTGTTATGAAATAAGGTCATATTTTGTCATTGGCTCTAATCGTCTCTCTCTAGCAGGACTGGACAGACTCACTGAGACAGGCATTTTAAAATATTCACATGAAGGCAGCAAATCCAGAATTTTTCGATTTCGTGTTTCTCTTCTAATTCTAAAAATTCGGATAATTCTGAATTTTGGTCATTTTGTGGAAGCTACTGTTCAAACTGAACACCTGTTTATTGAAGAACTCAACAAATGAATGGATCCGTTTCACACAGCGCCTTTAACAACGTGAAAAACCTGTCCCGTTGTATAAGCCATCTCTGTTCGAGCAAGTTTCAGTTTTATCTTCCGTAAGTGGAGACGAGAAGAAAAAGCTTTTGTGTTATTTTTCCACGAGGGTGGATTCTTCAGCTCAGATTTCCAGGGTGCTGCAGAGCGTAACAGACTCCGGTCCTTGTGGAATCCCTTTGATTTTTCCAATATTCTGATAAGTCTTATCACTCGCTCAGTTTTTCCACAGTCTAAAAAGAGTTGTGTGTGTGTGTGTATGTGTGTGTGTATACTGTGAGGGAAAAGGATATGGAGTGAATCTGCAGTGCAAAAGCTGCTGGGGTTCTGTGCAATCAAATAATCAATCAACCAGTGGACCTTAGAGAGCCGGTTGTTCACAGCAGAAACAACAAACAGCAGCCATCAAGACATCCCTCTAAAGCCGTGGATGCTACCAGGGAAGTGGCGACATTTATTCAGATGCAGCAGGAGAAGACGCCTTTGATTGGTAGCTCTTTTGATTTGTATTTTATTGTATCTGACTAATTCTGCCTTGAAAACCTTAGAAGTGAAACGCCCCCTCACTGTGTGTGTAGCTAAATGCTTGAAACATATTTTTAAATTCTTGGAATTCAACCATTTTGGATAGTTTCGCCGCACTGGGTTGGCAAGAAACTTTAAAAAGTGAAGGGACTAATTTGACGAGTGTTCTCTCATTACCGCCTCGGACTCCCCACTGAGCTCACTTATTACACACAGAGGCAGACACGCAAAGACACAAAAAATATTTGCATGCACACACCTTCAGGGCTCCTGCCACTCGCTCTCTCCCCACCTGGCATTGCTGTGCAGCAGATGGGTGACATCCATGTATGCCAGGATAAAATGCGACAGCCAATATCCTGCTGCACACACACACACACACACCAATAAATCCATTCACTTCATTCACCGCGCACTCACCATGTGTGTGTGACTTGCCAGCTGTCAATTTACTATTCCATGCTACATCATGCTTGCTGGGGATTCTACACTGTTGGTGTGTACACAAAGATCAAACAGCTATGCATCGTCACACACACTCACAGGGAACACACTCACTGACAGAGTTAATTCTGTCTCCAAAGGAAGAAATCATTATAGGAAATGGAACAAACACACACACACACACCACAACACAACACACAAGTGTCCAAAAATAGAGAGATACAGTGGCATTCAGCCTGTGAAGGACAATGAAAACATCTTTTATCCTCTAGGAAGAAGCCTTTTGTTCCTTGTCATGGACCGAGAGGGGACGCAGATGAAGACAAGAACCAAAAACAACTCCTGCCCAGCAGAATTCAATAAAATGACGGGATAGCTGCTCTAACTGTGCATAAATCTGCACGAGTTTAAAACAATATTTCTTACAAAAGACTACAAAAATCCTTAGTGCGTTTCCTGTCATGTATTTAAATCATTGTCCTGCATCATATCTCCACCAAATATATCCCAGAAATCCAGCTACGCACTGACCCCAGCCATGCAGGGTAGACCGCTTTCTGGATACAATTGATGAGATGACACTTGCTGCTGAACTGAGCAGGGCCACATTGTGATTGGAGCCAATAGCAGAAAAATACTGTTGCTTAAATCAGCTGCAGGTAGTCAGGTGTACTTCATGTTGAGTCTGTTTGAACCAGCAGAAAAACAGCAGTCATGATTTTATCCCCCTGCCAACAGCAAGATAACCGAGCATTTGATTTATTATTGCTATAAATGAATCCAAAAGACTATTACATCCCTGCAACTCAAGGCTGCAATTCTTCAGAGGTAATTACAGCTCTTTGTTTTCCTCAGACAGCCTGTTTTCTGTATTGATTCAACTCAGAACGTTTGTTTGAACTTTGTTCTACATGGCTTTGATATCAGCCGAGCCTTCAATCACACAATTAACTCCTCAGCTTTCATGATTCACACCTTTTCCCATCAATAAAAAGAGGGATCGTCATTTCATGTTTCATACTCTTTTATCGCTTCTCAACTCATTCTGTTGTGTTTGAAGCTGCTTTGTTGTCAAGTTTGATCTCCTCTGTGTGATAAAGAAAACCTTATTGGTCTGCACACAGGACAATGAGAGCCTGAGCCTCAAATACCACAACGCATACCGCCTAAATTGTTCCAGCAAAACATGAGAAAGTAGAGGAACATCATCCCTCCCACATGCTTTCACCGACTTCTACCACCTACTTCACTTCAGCTAACCACTCTAAATTCATTTGCAAAAGCCTTAAGCCTTCACATTTGTGCAGCAATTCAACGAAACAACACAACCGTGGCTACTTATACACGGCCCTGTGTACAACAACAGTTAAAAAAAAACAGTGTCTTCGACAAGTCAGTTTGTAAACCGCAGAAAGCCTGCACTTCAGTCAAATACTCCCTGAATTGTTGTTGTTCTTTTTGTAATATGAACCTGTGTTTTAGGACGGATCTAATCATTCTGTGAATCGCTGACAGAACTAGTTCCCAGAAGACCTTTTCCCTTTTGGCCACTTAAGCCAGGACAGCTTACCTAATTCTGTTCACTTGTCATAACAGAATTGTAACTAATCACAGTAACAATGGCTCCATTTTGTTCGAGTGTCACAGAGAGAGAGAGCCAGCACGTCACCAGAAACCCGAGGCAGACGCAGCGGAGCAGAATCACAGCCGTCATTGATTCACACATTCGCAGCTTTTCCTACGACACACGTGTGACACGTTAAAATGTTTTCTCTGGAAAACACTCTGTGTAATTATCCTGCTCTGACAGGTGTCACAGTCAGATGTGAAATCACACAAAGAGCTGGTAAACTTTTTATAGGCACATAGCAGCACACACACACACACACAGAGGCAGCAGCTGTGGGTTATTATGAGATAAGCAGTTCAAGGGTCAAAAAATCCACTGCTGGGTTTGACACAGATGCGCACAAACACACACACACACACACTGCATACAGCACTGTACTCTCTCTCGGGAGGTCAGGAGAGGACCTGCCTGGATGTGTGTGTCTGTGCCTGTGTGTGTGTGTGTTTCTGAATACGTTTACATATCTTATCTCTGGATGTACACTCTTCATGTTTTTCAGGTGTGTACTATGTGTATTTCTCAAGATTCTCAGACCTGTGTGTGTGTGTGTGTGTGTGCTTTGCTTGCATAAAGTCATAAAGTTGCATAAATAGAGGCTGTCTAGTAATACAATTTTATTCTTTCAGGTGTTTTGTGTAATGTTTTAGACATGCAGTGTGTGTGTGTGTGTGTGTGTGTGTGTGTGTGTGTGTGTGTGTGTGTGTGTGTGTTATTTAAAGACAGGATTAGGACCACCAGAGACTCAACGCCTGATTAATGCAGAGAGAGGATTGGAAAGTGGATTTGAGCCAATGGATTTTTAAACACACAAAAACAAGCACTAACAACAATTCACACACCACACAGAGAACTCTCCGACCAATCATGTAGCACACTGAAACATCTTGCCAGGCTTTAAGCTTGGCGTTTGTACCTGGACCTCGACAAGTGATTGGACCAATCAGCATAGTGGCAAGTTTAAGCGTGTTTTAGGTGACATCCAATCACCTGCCTAGTATGTTTTGGAACACATGTGACCTTTACAAAAAGTTTCAACGGTCGACTTCCTTCTGGCGTGACATATTCTAACTTCTAGCTTCAGATTGTTAAAGCCTTTTATCATTCGTTTTCAATGAAAGGTAGTGCAACATCACACTGCGACACGACCGAGTTATAGAAACTATCCAGGCGAATCGGAGGTGATTCCGATGTGGGACAACAGAAAGATATCTAGACTTGTGATAGACTGGCATCCTGTACCCTGCCTCTCTCCCATCCCCTCGCCCTGTTCAGCTGCTGTTCATGTAGGAATTCAAACAATGAAAACTCACTTGTTTTGCAATCGCTACTCATTCTACTTGTTATGACAGTCGCTATTATGTTGCCTGTACCACCATCATCCCATGTTGGAGACTTTCCAAGTTTCAGGTTACGCTTAGATTAAAAACCGGCTAGGTGACTTCTCATTACTGTACATGTTTCTGAAAACAATGATCTTGAAAGTGTTCTGCTACTGACAGTGCCTACATCCGGGCCTCAGCATGTTTTTCCTCACCACAATGTTCCACTTTCTCCTGACTGGTGGCATCAGGGGGCGATCAGGGGACTTAATGCTACAATTTCGGTCAAGACGGCCAACATGAGGATTTTAGGTGTACATCTATATGATTTGTTAAGCTATGGGTGCTAAGGGATGCCAAAAAAGGGAACAACAGGTCCAGATTCCAGTAATTATATATCATCTTTAAAGGAGGAGGAGTTGGGATTGAACCACCAACCTTCCGGTTATTGGACAACCCTACTATACCACTGCACCACTGTTGCCCCCAAGCATATACTCTATATCCATCTATATTTACTGCTCCTTCACTTTTTGTACCTTAGTGTTTCTAAAATCCTGGTTTTGGCAATGCCTTGAGGTCCCAGTGATCTTGACCTTTCACCACCACAAAATTCAAATCAGTTCATCTTTAAACCCAAGACGACATTCCCTCAAGGCGCTACCATGATGTTGCATTCACAAGACTGGAACAAACATGCAAACAGATGACCCGAAAACACAAGGCCTGCAGCCACAGCTGTCGCCAGACATGGAGACATGGCTGTACACCACCTTTGTGCGAAACTGAACAAAGAGTTCATGGCTCTGATGTCTGTGTTGACATTTGACAGACAAAAGCAAGAAATAAGACACACAACCAACATCAAGGTCGAGAGAACAACTGCGAGGCAGCGACATAGTTCAGAGGAAACAGACATGCATTTATATTCATACATTTTTCTGAATACGAGCGCATACTAAAGCATCAATGGAAGACATCAGTGACTTTGACCCACACACACAGAGAGAACAATGCATAGGTTAGCTCTTTACAGATCACAAAGAACGTCAACACAACGTGATAACCTGAGATTTCCAGTGAAAGTCTTTTATTCCAAACTGACAAATTAGAAATCTTGGAAACCTTAAATAAGAACCCTTAATATAATATAAAAGACCCTTCAAGGTCTCTGATGCACCTGCAGGACATCATACTGTCATATATTCCCAACAGACCGCTCTGGACTCACAGTGTAGGTTTGCTTGTAGTTCCAAGAATCTCTTTAAAGTAGAATGGGAGGCCGAGCCTTTATCTAAAAGGCACCTATCCTGTGGAACCAGCTTCCCATTTGGGTTGGTGAGGCAGACACCGCCTCCACCTTTAGGATTCAACTCATAACATTCCTGTTTGATAGGACGTGCATTTGGTCTATAGACTTGCCTACAGACTTGGCTTACTAAGCTGCTTGGAAGTTTTTCCTTGCCACGGTTGCTTGCTTTGGGCTCAAGTTCTTGGTCTAGACACAATCCTGAATATAAAAGACGGGATACAAAAACCCAATGCAATTAAACAAACCCAACAAAAGCTGGAAAGGAGTCAGGTTTAAGCTTCAGCACGTTATGTCATTTTCCATTACATAAAGCATTTGGCTTCTACAGTCTCATTATTATTACTATATGCTAAATAAACTGATGCCAATGATTCTATTTTCATTGCGAATCCTTTTTTAAGGTATTCTGTGCAATATGGTGAAATCTGAAACTGTAAATATGTAAACAACATCCAGAGAATGAAGACAAAGATAGAGATTCAAAGACAAACTCTCAATCATGAATCACCCACTCCCCTGTGTGGGTAATTTGTTCAGCTTTTTTGCAGTCAGAACCCCGAGAAAAAATTAGAGAGATTAACATGACTAATGAGCCACGAATAGATGTGAATGTGTGTGTGTGTGTGTGTGAGGCTGCCATCCAAATGCCTCCGTGCTGCTGAGCCTAAATTTAAACTCACATTAAGTTTCATTGAGATCAAAGAGTGAGTGAAAGTAGGAGCGGAGATTCAAAATTGATAGAGATCGCTTCATCTTTTCTCTGGAGGAAGTTCGAGTGTGTGAGCAAAAGGCAGAAACAACAGTAAACTTCTTTGGACTCGAGACGTGCCTCCTGCATGCTCTGTTCTTACATTTTGAAAAGGCAGTCTATGGGGACTTTTTTGTTAAACAGGACTGTCTCATCCATACTAATGCACGCTTTCTGCTTTCGGCTCACTTTAAAGTTTGCAGTTGTGGGGTTTTTGTGCAGCAAGACAAGACATGGACAAACAAATGTCTATATTTCATTTGGATCATGTGACTGTGGCCGGAGCCACAGGACAGTGCAAAAAAACACCATCTCTTGAAAATGTTTTTCATTCACAGTAACTAGTAAGAGCATTGAGCATTGAGCATGTGTTCATTTGAATGCTATGCAAAAAGGTCACTGAAGTTTGTCTTGCACGTCACAGGCTTCCTCAGTAATGCCAGCCTTGTTCAGGTCAGTGTGACTATCATAGAACATCTGCCTGATGGCAGTTATAACTTCTGTTAGTCACTGTGTATTGTTTGAGACACAAAGGTCAAACAACAAAGGGAAGAGCTTTAATAAAGCCACTAAAAACCCCAAAACTAAACAAATAAAGTACAAACTAAACAATCCAAAACTAAACTGAGACCAACCAGATAAAAAAAAAAAACAAGACTGGCAGCAAAACAGACAAGACTTAAATATATGAGACAAAACAAGACACAGATGAGATCAGCCACACACTGACAGACCAACTCTGAGACCACACCCAGACACAGGAGGACAGACAGAGGACCACAACACCACTTTGGGTCTGATGGCGGCAGCAGCAGCTCGTCTGACTTTATCCTGATGTCCTAAAGCGGCACCTCCCAGAAAGGACACAAAGTCGTCCTCTTCTTCTGTCCCTTATTATTATTACTATAAATAATACTGGCACTATAGTTCCTTTAAAGATGACACTCACTCTACAAATATCAGGAAAGTAGTTCCTGCAAATGTGCATCCATTGCTGGTAGTTTTAGCCTAGGATCTTTTTCAGGGGTGTGAAGTTCAGATGACGAGCAGGGATTTTTACCTTTGTGAGTCCGGCAGATTTCACACTGCAGTGTCAGATGCAAAGCCCAACAAGGGCCAATAAAAGGGCAGTTCCTGTAAATAGTTGTAAGTTCATGCGGTGGGAAAATGCCTTCCAATTCACAAAGGAATAAAAGGCACACATTCCAGCTGGGAACCAAAGCGGAGCCTTTTGATTGATGGACTTTTATGCCCATGTGACATGTGACTCAGCAATCTGCCCGTCCACAGCTTACTGACTTTCAAATGTCTGATCATTGCAAGCATCAATACAACAGAAGAAATTGCTAGACGTGAGGAAAAGCTTTAATGTGGCCCTTGAGGGGGAACAATGAATGAATTGCTTGTACACAGAAAAATAAATATAATGATATAATTGCAAAATAATTGTTTTTTTTACAGTACAAAAGAATTTAGAGAACTACTTCCTCATACTTCACACATGAGCGCAAGCGAACACAGGTCCTGCAGGCACACCATGAGTCATCTCTGCATGAGAACACGCACAAAACAAAGAGACCTGGCATCAACTGTGCAGCCCTCGGGTCACACTCATGCACCACCAATCCAGTCTTTTACACACACACACACTCATTTGAATGTCCTCCTCAGCCTGTACAGCATCAAGGCGAAGGTTTCTCATTTGTTCTTCTAATCAGTGTGAAATAGCTTGTTAGCTGTTAATCTGATTGCAATTTGTCTCAAAAGGCGAAAAATTGATCTATAAATATCTTCAGATTCTCAGCGACGTGTATTAGCCTTCTGTTCTTGGTGATGCCATCTAAATACCTGAAGCTATTGTGAGCAGAAATGCAAAGAAGCATCTCCTGAGGGGACAGAGGGACTGTAACATGCTGCTCATTACAATGTGTGTGCACATGTTTTGTCAGTCCTTTTCCAGAATCCATGACCATAAGGCCCCGTTCACACTGGAGAAAGTCATTCCAGCTAGAGTAGGATTGAGCCCAGACAGTCTTTAAGCTGGATGCATTCAGACCTATTTTAAAATCTGGCTAGCACACAGTTGTGTCCGCACTCAATCCGGCTTCATCCAGCATGTTTGCTGTTCTCAAAACCACTAGGTGGCGCCTCGTAATATGGCTAATAATGTGGCTAGCCGGATTCGCCACATTTGCGTTCACACCTGAGCCACATTTGAGTCAATCCTGCTAGATCCACCTCTCGAGGGTGGATCTAGCAGGATTGAAATCAAACTGGATTCAGCCGGATTGGAGGTGTTCACACTCGGAAAAAAACACATCTGGATTGATCTGGATGCGGCCAAATCCTGTTTAAGCCACATTTTTTCCCCAGTGTGAACAGGGCCTAAGTGAAGGTAGGAACACTGGCTGACTGACACATTGATGGCTTTGTCCCATGGCTCAGCACCTTCTTCATCACTAGAGCCTGACATCAACCAACCTAGGTGTGCTTCCCTTTAAGACCCTACCTTAGCTTGCGGCCATCTATATTTACTGTGGATAATCACTTCCTAACGAGAGGACAGGGGTGGGGGACAGATTGACAGCGCATTGTTCTGGGGTCCTCCACCACATATAAAACATGTTTCCCTACCCTTGGGTGAGCAGCGAAACATCTTCAAGTCCAGGCGCCTTGCTTCAACCTTCTGAATGTTACAAGAAGTGTGAATATGTTATCAAAACTGTCACTTTAAAACAAAGACTGATGATACTGTAACTGAAACTTTTGACTGTAGATTACGCAACAAAATGCTAGTTACTATTGTTCAATAACCTTTACCTCTGCTTTGCGTGTGGACAGCCTAGTTCAACAGCTTTGCCACATTGTTTTTAATTATCCAACATTGACAGCTGATGTGACTAGAAACAGAAGCACTGTGAGAGCTTAGGCTGAGGACACAACGCACGACAGACTTTTTAAAAGACTAGGAGGAGACACTAAGTAGACAGGCTTCAGCAGAGTTTTTATGACAATGAAGGTCACAGACTACAGGATTAAGAATGATTTGCCAGATTGTGTCGAGCATCCGCATCATCGTCAGTGCACCTCTGCTTTCTGAGCGGACATAAACTTGTCATGTGACAGAAATGTGCCAACATGAAGGTTAAAATATGAGATTGAAGAACGCTGGCTTCCTGTATGAATTGCATACCTCACTTTTTTAATGTGCTGCTCAGCTCTAAGCAATATTCCTTCTCTGTCCGTGCCCATTTTATCAAGAGGGATGATGTTTCATGTGATTGTATTAAATAATCAGTATCATTACAGCGAGACTGCTGGCTGCACACCAAGGCTCAAGCAACAGGACATAATCCCCATCCATCTCAGCCGCCACCTGTCAATCAATCCTCACCATAAATGCGCACACCTCTGCTCTTGTTTTCATTCCTGTCTTTGTCTTGGCAGTCTCAGTCTCCTCGCATGACAGGTGTAGTTAATGCTGCCTAACCGGTCCTTTCAGAAAGTCATGAGGAAAAAGATTTTATTGTCATGATTTTTAACACTTAACCTCACAGTAAGTCAAAATGACTTGGCAGGTTCGGTTTAATTAACACACACTGGGGCCAATTGGACATTCCTGTGGTTCCTTTGAACTAGTGTGAATGCTACCATGTGAAACTTGGTGACATCAGCACACACTAACAGCACATAGATCTGCAACCCTGATGATCACACGATTAGGTGGCAATCAAGATGATTTGTTCCCACTTTTGGGGAGCTGTCATGTCGTCCATCTTTATATATACTGTATTTTACTACAGTATAGTTCGCACCAGCCAAAAAATGCGTAATGAAGAAGAAAAAAACTGATAAATCGCACCGGAGGAGGGCCGTATGAGGAGTTCTGCACACACACGTCTCACGGAGTATGGTACCTCCGTTTTTTTTTTACTCTTACCACCCGTGGAGCGAGTTCTCTGTTCTCGTGGAGTATGGAACAGCCTTAAGTCGCACCAGCCAAAAATACGTAATGAAGAAGAAAAAAAACATAGATAAGTCGCACCGGACTATTAGCCGCACCAGCGGGCCAGTGTAAATCACTACGTTTTTAGCGTACCGTTGCCTCTTGAATTCCTCTTAAGTGGTGCGGCTACAGGACATTGAGAGTGAGACACACGCATTTCAACAAGTCCTCACACAGAGAAATGATTAGCTTTACCGCACAGAAATTCCTATAAACATCCTGTAAATGAGTCAAAGGCAGACGACTGTGCACTATAGCTGTCTGGAATTAGCGACCTGTCGGTTCAGCTGCAAGCACACGTTCCATTAATGTGTGCGTCACCTCTGCTCGGAATACAAAGTGTGGACAAGCTGGAGGTGGAAGAGAACCGTCAGGAGGGGGACAGAACAGCTACCATTATATTTATATTGGGACGTCAGGACACAAGGATAACTAATTGTATATTTTTTCATATATAAGTTGCAGTATAAGTCTCATACCCAGCCAAAGGATGAAATAAAGTGTGACTTATAGTCCGGAAAATATGGTGGTCTGTGGTTTATCTCCATACAAGCTGTCATCAGTCTGTGGTCCTGGCCATGTTTTAATTCAATGCCAAAAATGCCAGGTACAAGCACATCAAGGTCCAAGGTCCAAGAGCACAACCCCACATTACACAACATCATGGTTTTTGATGACCAGGTATGGCTAAAAGTAGATAAAATAATAATACTAATAATAAAAAAATAATAAAAAAAATAATACGCCACTGGGGCAACAGTGGCGCAGTGGGATAGCAGGGTTGTCCAATAACCGGAAGGTTGGTGGTTTGATCCCAACTCCTCCCTAGTCACTGTTGTGTGTTCTTGGGCAAGACACTTCACCCTGTGGCGCGCCTTGCTAGTCATTGTATGACACTGCTTGTGCAGCAGCCGTAACGAATTTCCCTCTGGGGATTAATACAGTATCTAAAATAAAAAAAAAAAAAAAAACTACAATCAGAATTGTTGAAGCTAAAAAAAAAGGTAATGCAGCTGAAGTTTGTTAAAAGAAGCCAACCCAGCAGTTAAGGGCAGTAAAGGTAACTTTAAAAAGTGGATTCACAAAGACTTCCCTGTTGACATTTCACAACGCCATTCCTGACGTTCAAGTTCAATGGCCTTTGTTGTGTCTAGATAATGCCTTATTGTTACTTTCTTGTTCTTTTTTGGCACATAATTCAAACATTACAGTTATAAATTGAGAACGATGCTTCTACCACTGTACCCTCATATACATACTTGCTATATGGTAATTTCCACTTGCGACTACAGTTGTTCTTGTTCAGTTACATAACCAGCTTGAAACTTAAGTTGCTTTTAAAACCTGAATAATGTGACATTGCCATAAAAGAGTACATGCTGGCAACACAAAGCACTCAAGACAGACGCTGACCTGCAGCGCACTGTTTAGAAAACACCTCTGTCACAGGGTTATGGTTTTTTTGTGTACACTCAAGAATCCAAACAAACGTGTTTGACTTGATATCTGACTTATAGGAAGTACATTGTGTGACATTGTGGGTGGAGATAACGATAAGTTAGTTGTACGTGTAGTCTGCATGACAAGCAGGAAAAGGTACACTTGAAATATGGCTCCCAGGCAGGTTGTGTGTGCCATCACTGTGGCTGTCATTCTCTTAAGCAAAGGTAAGAATATTCAAATTTTCTCTACAGTCTAACAGATTAAAGACCTTATTTGAGAATTTTAAATATTAATAGATCTTTACATTTTGTAAAAGTTTTAAGTCAGCTTTAACAATTGTTTAGTTTTTTCATGCCAAATCAAACTTTTGGACTCAGCAGCCAGTTTAGAGAATGGAAGAAATTTCTGCCTCAACACACACATTTAGGTGATTTGTCACAACAATTGTCGTTTAACATACATGTCTCTGTGTTTTAAATTCCAGGCTGTCAGTCCCAGCAATCTGGTAAGTGTAAAAGAGAATTTTTACAAGTTCCTAAACTTTAAAGAGTCGCCCTGAAAATGTGAGAATCTGTCCTTGGAAAATGTTTTGAAATTTTGGATTTTGACTTGAGGTGTGTTTCAATCTCCAGAACTAGCAACGCATTAGATAGAACCAATTTACCCTTCAAGTGCTTCTTCAAGGTCATTTCTGTTTTAAATAGTGCTGAAAATGAGGCAGAGCTCGGCACTGGTTGGCTAAAGAAAAGATAACCAGGTGCATTTTTACAAATACAATGGGTGACATTGCTGTGTGACATTGTGTAAAATATAACAGAATAGAACAGAATAGAAGTACAGTATTCATCCCAAGCTGGGAAAATAGCAGCAAAAGTACCAAAGTACCTTACATAACATTATTTATAACAAAAAAGGGATATAAAATACATGTTATGAAGAGCTAAACCTTGTCAAAATGTGTCAGTGTTATCTGTGACACAATGACGAGGGGTTATACAGTCTTATTTGGTTAAAATGTAAATTTGGCAGAAATTTCAAGGATTTTGTGAAGACGTTTCCCCACCTCGATGCCTCGATTTAAACTCTTGGAAATGACTTTGACCTGGATGAATGAGAGCATCCCTAGATATTTGGCAAATCTGGAGTCTTTTTACATTAAGTTTGTGCAGTTGCATCTCACATTTTTGAGGTGAGTGTTGTCCGAATTACATCTCACCCAAAGTAGCTAGTGCTTCCTCTTCCTTCCTCTGTTAACAGTCACAAGTCACTGTTTATCCACAAGCACTAAGCAGGATCAATTGTTACCATGCAGAAAGAACTGCAAATCTTCAAATGGCTGGCAACAAATTTGAGTCAAACTCCATGCGCACCATGGTTAAATGTCCATCTGCAATCTACTTTTGCTACTACATGCAAACATACCATAATTTTATACCAGCATCTATCTATTTATCTATTAGTGTGCGGCAGGGCTAACCTCAACACAAGAATTGTGGGAGGTCAGGATGCACCCCCAGGAGCTTGGCCATGGCAGGTCAAATTAAACATAGGTGAGTCTTTTTGTGGAGGATCCCTGATCAACGAGCAATGGGTGCTGACAGCTGCTCACTGTATAACAAGGTGAGAAGTCAGCGTGTCTACTTCATTTTTAATGAACACATTACTGTAAACAGCTACTACTGCTCATGTTACTGGCTAGTTCACTATTCTTCCGACAATTTTACAGACATGACATACATGACCTGACATAATTCTCCTTTTTTGGGGGGGCTTCAAGAAACGACCTCAACACCACAGAGGTCCTCCTGGGTTTCAACAACGATTCAGATCCAAACCCGAACATGATGAAACGGACACTTAGTGACATCATCTGCCATCCTGCGTATGACAGCGTTACTTTCAACAATGACATCTGTCTCCTGAAGCTGTCTGCCACTGTAGAGTTCACAGACTACATACTGCCGGTCTGCCTGGCTGCAGAAAACAGCACATTTTTTAACGGGACTCCAAGCTGGGTCACTGGTTTTGGTGACACTGGTGAGCTACAAAATAATTTTCTTTTACAATGCTTCAGCTGGATTTGTTGCACAGTTTTTCAATTCAAAGTCTCTCCAATTAAGATCCGGGTGGTCCTTCGGCAACTACTCTGCAAGAGGTGTTGGTGCCAATAGTGGGACCCAATGAGTGCAACTGTGACTACAGTGGAAAAATCACAGAGAACATGATCTGTGCTGGGGTCACTGGGAAGGACTCATGTCAGGTAAAGAACATTTTTTTTGTGCAAACCCTTGTTGACTGACAGAGGGTCCATTTCTTTGAAGGGAAAGTTTCAGACCATACCGACAATCCATCCATTAATTAACCAAAGAGGTTGTGGTTGCAATTCAAGAATTCTATTATGTATCCATCAAGCTAGGCCAAGCACATTACACAGTTGTGATCACTATATTACCTAATAAGATTCATGCTTCAGCAAGGTCAGGTGCAAAAAAAAAAAAAAAAACAGCAGCCTCTGGGGCTGGGAAAGGAAACGGCTCCTCAGAAACCCATGGGTAACATCACAGTTGCTTTAGCTATAGTGGTTGATATTTACTATCCATATCTTCACAGGGAGACTCAGGAGGACCACTGGTGACCAAAAAGGATTCCATCTGGATCCAGAGCGGAGTTGTGAGTTTTGGTGCAGGCTGCGGCCTGCCACAGTTTCCAGGCGTCTATGCTCGTGTGTCCCAGTACCAGGAATGGATCAAAAACATCGTCACTGGTCCCGAGCCCGGCTTTGTGACCTTCAGCCAATCAGGCATCGACTCTGACTTGTCCTTCACCTGTATTAATCCTCCTACTGACCCTCCCCCTACTACTTTCTCACCCACCACAGACGACAGTTTGTTTGGCGGTGGTGAAGACCTGTTCCACTTTGCTCACTTCAGCACACTCTGCGTTGTTTTACTGTGTGCTGTTTGGCAGCACTGGAATGCAATCTAGCACATTTACTGTGCCTATAGTTACTTATACTCTGAAGCTTCTATTAACAAATTCGGGTTATGATTAATTTTGTATGGGGTCTAACAATTATTTTGACTGTTACTTGGACAAAACAAGCACTGTGGAGGTGTCACTAGAAAATTATGTACTGAACCAAAGATCTGTCATTTTTATCATTCTACAATATATGAAGTGATAATACTACATTAATCACACAGCATATAACTGATTTATGTTGATTTGTTTGATTTTCTCAAATTATGGTTTGGTTTCTACTTACGTATATGATTAAAGAATACAATAAACATGTAATTCTAAAGAAAAAAAATGGGATTGTTCTATTTTTGCCAAATTCTGGGCAGAGCAGGATTACGGGATTCATTATTTTGAGCAGTGTGATGATTTTAAGGCTTCAAGCAGGACACACAATAGGGCCAACAAGACAGAGGTATGGACAGAAACTGTCTAGATTGGATGTAACAGATTAGTTATTAGTCTAATTGTAGCAGCAAATCTTAGCATCAGTGAGAACTTAAAGTAAACAGCATATCTGGACATGAAAACTAGGACCACATCATGACGGTCCCAGAGCTTCCTGAAACCAAAAACTCAGCAGGCGGGTACACTGCACTACCAGGACAACCATCTTACAACAAGTGTGCAGTCTGATGATCTGGCTTCTAGGGTACATGTTTGGAGATTATAATGGAAACTGCCCTCATGTCTGTGAAATTGTGTAGCCTGACTTATTTAGCTAAGACAGGCAAAACAAAACAAAACAAAAAAATATCACCAAATGGTATGTTTTTGTCTCACCTCACGATGGTGGTTTGGAGGAACGTATTTGAAATTCCCATTCCTTGAATGTGTGTGGTTTTTGCTTTGTCTGTCCTGTTCGATGTTTCTTCACAAATGAGATGGATAAGTAAGTTTTGCATTTATGCCACTAAAAATCGCTACTGAATTCCTGAACACTATTAATCCGGTCATGGTCACCATGGAAGAAGATTAGCTTTTCCTTGCATTTACAGTGATTGCACATGCTACTTCCAGGTATGAGAGGAAACATGGATCAAGCAGCAGTGAACCAGTGACTTTTAGAAGCTGATGCCATTTTTGAAATTTTGAAAGCTTAAAGCTAAATTTAACCACGTCACCTTAGCTGACTTGACAGAATCCTTTTTGACTGGGCTAAACCAGCATTTGCCTCAGTTATTGAAACTCTATCGGGCCAAGACAGAGAGATTTCCAGAGCTTAAGAATCTCCTATGCCAGCTTGAGGATGATGTAAGTGCTCAAACTTACTAACATTTGTGTCCTGTGTGCTAAATTATGCACTCTGTCTTTAGAGAACTCCAATCAAATGAAGAGGGCAGTCTCTTTAAGAGGACTGCCATATTCCTTAGTGAAAACCTCTCAAGGTTTCTTAGGAATGCAAAAGTAAGCTTGATTTTATGACCTATGTGTGCACACCAGGCCAATTTCAGCCTGTTTAGCTCTGTTGCCTCTGATGTGGCAAATGTGCCAGCAAAGATCTGCCTGCCAGGTATGACTGCGTGTATTTTGTTCATCTCTATTAGTCCTCCTCAGCCTGTACAGCATCAAGGCGAAGGTCTCTCATTTGTTTTTCTAATCAGTGTGAAATAGCTTGTTAGCTGTTAATCTAATTGCATTTTGTTGCAAAAGGCCAAAAACTGATCTATAAATATCTTCAGATTTTCAGCGAAGTGTATTAGCCTTCTGTCCCTGGTGATGCCATCTAAATACCTGAAGCTTTTGTGAGCAGACATGCAAAGAAGCATCTCCTGAGGGGACAGAGCGACTGTCACGTGCTGCTCATTGTAATGTGTGTGCACATGTTCTGTGGAAAAGACACACACTGCATGTGGACAAATAACATTGTGTAAACAGATCTATGCCTTGTTCAGAGGAACAACACATCTTTGACTCCATTCCAGAACATCTTGAGACACTAAGCCTTACATAAGTGCTGAGCAAAGCTGGTTAGCAAGAAATTCAATACGAGTTCACTGTGTGAGTACAGTTTGGAACATCCCAGGAATTGTAGTAACTGACACTACAATTTTTTGACAATTGGCATTCACAGCCAATTCAAATAAGCTTGTCTATGTTGACAACTTGAGCAACATTTTGACTTTCCAGGTGCAAAAAAAAGCCTACTGCTTACAGACTTTGTTGCAGAACTAGGGCCAGCCTACTTTTTGTTGCCTTTTAGCCTAAATAAAACGATCCTGAGATGGTATGTTTTCCATTGATTTCTTCAAAAACGAACAGCAGAGACGCTGTCTGCAAGCACTTCCTCCAGCTTCACCCAGGGGATCACCAGATGCTCCCAGGGCAGCGAGGGGACACTCCCTAAAGCAACTCCTGAGTCAGTGTCGAGGACTCCTCACAGCTGGTGCTACCTGGTACTCCTTAGCATGTGCCAAAATTACCTCAACTTGCTCCTTTCAATGTGGAGGTCCAATACTTTGAGGAGGTCTCCAAACTTTACACCAGATCTCAGAGAGTAAGCCCAGCCACCTGGTGGCTAATTTTCCTCACTACTACTCGGTCATTACCCAGAATCCCAGAAGGAACACTGGCTGACTGAAACATTGATAGCTTTGTCCCATGGCTTAGCACCTTCTTCATCACTAGAGCCTCACAACAACTAACTAATTTGTGTCCCTTAAAGACCACACTATAGCTTGTGGTCATCTATTTCTGCAGTAGATAATCACTTTGAAATGCAAAAAATTATCAAAATGCTTAGTGACAAAACAGACACACACACAAGTGTAACATTTTTCTTTCCCTCTCTCATTCACACACTTGCAAAACTGTACTCCGTACACCAGTGTCAGCCTCAGGATTATCAACAGGGCTCCTGTTTGCACCAAAGGGGTTGTCAATATATTGACCAGACAAACGTACAAGCTGTGATAAATGAGTTAACAGCTGCAGCAGTGCATTCTCCATTACAATGACTCAGGCAGCACTGGAAATTGAAGCAGGGACCTCAAAAATGATGCGTCACTGGGCGACGTCACAAAGTCATCACAGCAGAGAAAGAGGCAATTTTTCTCAACACATTTTAGAAAAATCGGTGGAAACCTAATTCTCCATGTATCTTGGACTAATGTAAGTTGTGGAGTGTGAAAGAATTTATATAAAAAATAAGAGTGTATGACATTGTCACAGACAAGTTGACCTTTTGGGTATAAAATGAATAAAACTTCAGCTATGTGTGAACACTTTGAATTTGGCAGTGACGAAACAGGAGCCTGAAACTCGCCTACCATCTTGGCATGACACAAAAGGCATCAGTACCGTTAGCTTGGTTTAGCTTAGCGTGAATGGAGTTCGGTCTATCCAACTAGCAGGTCATGAGCAATCAGGCCGCTGTGCACAGACAGCAGCAGTGAATTGTAAAAAGGCAACCATGTAGAGACAGAAATGACATGCTTATGTTAGGGTGATTAACATAAGCCTATAGAAAATAAAATGAAATAAAAGTGACTTAAGGGGGGCAATGGGTGCCGTTGGGGGACGGGCTGGCCCCCTAACATAATGGTAGAGGAAACACTTGCCATAACAGCCTAATTATTACCATTCTTCAACTAGACATGGCTAATGGCAAGTTAAGAATGACTTCCCACTTCGTGTCAAGGGGAAGCACATGCATCACCATCAATGCACCTCTGCTTTGTTATGAATCTGAGCAATGTGACAGAAATGTGCCAAAATGAAGGTTAAAATATGAGAATGAAGAGCACTGGCTTCCTGAATGAATTTCACACTTCACTTTACACACCTACGTACAGACAGAATCCACTGCTCACCTCTAATCAATATTCCTTCTACTGTATGTCCATGCCCATTTGATCAAGAGGGATGATTTACACACAGGTACATGTGTTATAAATGTAGTCTGTGGCAAGCAGGAAAAAGTACACTTGAAAAATGACTCCTCAGCTGGTTGTGTGTGCCATCACAATGTATCATATATTGTGCTCATACCGTGTACTGTACTCTGATTTGGATTATAGTGACACTTATACTCTTATACTCTGTACTTAACTGCATTTAATGTAACTTGATACCTCTGGCACAAGAATTTCCTTCGGATTAATAAAGTTTTATCATATCTTATCTTATCTTCATCCAGCTGCCAGAAGAGATGGGACGCTCCATCAGGGCAGCCTTCATGCAGATCAGTCAGCTCCAGGAAGCTCTGAACGAGCAGAAGTCAGCTGTGAACTCTCTCACTACCAAGCAGATGACAGAAGCTGCCCTCACTCTCTCTGAACAGAAGAACCACAACCTGCAAGAGCTGTCTCGAGTGAAGGCTGAAGAAAGACAGACAGAACAGAGAGAGGAAGAAAGAACAAGAGGAGAGTGCACTCGGAGAGAGAAATCTCCACAGAGATTCAAAACCTGACAGAAACCAACCGCCAGTTCAGGAGTATAGTGGAGGAGACGGAGCAGCAGCAAATCTTTGAGCTGAATCAAGATCTGACCAACAGTACAGCTGAGCTAAAGCTGCTACCAGATGCTGCACAAGTGGTCCAAAATCAGGAGGAACTTTGCTCCAGGGGACACTGTCCTGCTGGTGGATGAGTCACCCGAAATTCCTGACCATGGGCAGGATAATCCAGGTTATCCCAGATGAACATGGACTAATAAGAAGCGTCAAAGTAAAGACTCAAACCATTGAACTCATTAGGCCTATCACAAAGGTCTGCTTGCTGATTGAGCAGCCATAAAAGGACTTATTGAGTAATTGTTTATTTTGTGTGTTTTGTAAAATTAAACAATTAGGGGCCAGAAATGTAGGGACCAAGAAAGAATTTTGTGTTTTTCACAGTTTGGTTTAAATGGTTTGTGGCCTATGTTTTCTGTTATTCTGCCAGTAGAGGGCACCCCTTGCGTTACCTTTAAAGCCACACCTTTCTACCTTGTCGTAGTTGGTAGGAAGGCACACAGTTTTTCTACCGTAGTCAGAGTCGTTGTCGATGCACCTGCAGAAGTTTAGTTTTCCTTAACAGTTTCAGCACCTTTGGAAATAAAGCAACAAAAGCGTTATGGACACTGGATTTATTTACTGCACTACATGGCATGCGTAGATCAATATTCCAACTAAGCACAGACACTAAGACCATTCAAGTTGAGTTACTTTTACTTCAGCACATTTATCTGACAGCTTAAGTTTCTATTAACAAATTCGGGTTATGATTTATTTTAGATGGGGTCTAATAATTCTTATCTATTTTTCCATACATTCTTTTGACTGTTACTTGGACAAAATAAGGTGTCGGATAATCCATTATTTTCATAGTGATTCTGGAATATGACGTGATAATAATACATTAATCACACAGCATATAACTGATTTAGGTTGATTTGTTTGATTTTCTCAAATAATGGTTTGGTTTCCACTTACGTGTATGATTTAAGGATACAATAAACATGTAATTCTAAAGAAAACATTGCATTGTTCTATTTTTGCCAAATTCTGGGCAGAGCAGGATTACAGGATTCATTCTTTTACAAAGTGTGATGATTTTAAGGCTTCACGCAAGACACACAATAGGGCCAACAAGACAGAGGCATGGACAAAAACTGTGTTTGGATTGGATGTAACAGATTAGTTATTAGTCCAATTGCCAACAAAGTAACAATCTTAGCAGTGAGAATTTAAAGTAAACAGTACTTCTGGACATGAAGACTAGGACCACATCATGACGGTCCCAGAGCTTCCTAAAACCAAAAACCCAGCAGGACAACCATCTGACAGCCATGTGTAGTGTGACGACCTGCCTTAGTCTTCTAGTGTCCATGTTTGGAGATTATAATGTTAAAATAATCAGTGGAAACTGCCCTCATGTCGGTGAAATTGTGTAGCCTGTCTTATTTAGCCGAGACGGGCAGCACAAAAAAAACATCACTAAATGGTATGTTTTTTGTCTGGAAGGCTGTTTGGATGGTGTAGCAAGCAGCACAAGTGCGCCTCAGGATGGTGGTTTAGAGGAATGTCTTTGGAATTCCCATTCCGTGAATGCGTGTGGTTTTTGTTTGAGGACAGGTACACATCATACAGATTGGCATGTTTTACTTGATTCAATTCAATTCAATTCAGTTTTATTTATATAGCGCATATTACAATCAGACATTGTCTCAAAGCGCTTCACAGGAACCCCCCTAAGAGCACTGTGGCAAGGAAAAACTCCCTTTAAGAGGAAGAAACCTTGAGCAGGACCCGTCAACTTAAGGGGGAACCAGTCCTGCTGCTAGTCAGAGAGGATGAAGGAGAGAGAGAGAGAGAGAGAGGATGAAGGAGAGAGAGAGAGAGAGAGAGAGAGAGAGGAGCAAACATGATACAAACATGATACAGTGATGAGCACTCTGAAGATAAAGGGCGGAGCAAGGAAACATTAATAGAGGCACTGTATTTAATGCTAAGGTGAGATTGACATTGGTACAGATGAAAGATGGCTCTCCGACAGGTTGTCTGTGTGGCCGTTGTTATGATCATTCTTGTGTGCACAGGTAAGAAAGAGTTTTGTATTTACAGCATTACAGATCATCTACAGTAGTGTAGGTACAAGACAAATTAAAAAATGTTTCGATTAGGCTCGTGAAAGGGACAATGTGTGCAGAGAAGATCAGGTTATTTGGATGTTTTTATAGTTCTTTCTACAACCTTTATGCCTTGACTGGAACAGGGTCAAAAATTGTGGAAGTAGTATCAAGCGTTGTTATTATTAATTGTGTAAAAACAGCAAAAACATGTACCAACAATACAGCCTCTAGTGAGCTGTATATTGGAACAACACACTACAATAAACTATAGGCAGTATATATCTGTACACAATATCCTTTGTATACTTGTTGACCTAGCTTATCGAAGTGCTTATGTTATGCAAATGTTTATCTGTCATCACCTGCGGCATCCTGAAACCTTTGTCTAACATTCCTCTTTTTACATTTCAGGCTGTAACTCACAGATGTCTGGTAAGCTTCCAAGCGTTCTGACGCTCAAGTTATATTTCCTCCTTTAATAACCTGAAATATTGGTCTAAGAAAAGGGGCAGGTACTTTCCAGAAACTAATTAATTAGCCTGAGATGTCTATATCAAGTTCAAACAATCAAATGCTCTTCATTAGCATTGGACCCTAGCATTGGTCAGGGTGGGCTCATTTTTCACTGCAGTATAAATGCTGCACTCTTATGTAAACAGAACTACCATACTTATAAGAAGGGGGTGTTTTGTTTGCTTTTTAGTTTTTTTTTCTGACATGCATTGAGTCCGCAAAACCTGACAATTCTTGCAGTTTTTTCCACGGTGTTTCTATAATAAATGGCCTGTTTTTGGCAGCATTTTTAAAAAAACATGTGGGCCTCAGGGGGTTAAACTTAGTTTGACGTTCTTTTGTTTGTGTAAAAAAAGTAAATGTGAAGTACTTCATGTTGATTCATGGATTATTTGTTCCACCTTTATTTTTTCTTCTTGACAAACAAAGTGCCAGGTCATTTCGAAATAACAAACATATTGTTTCTTTTATAAATGAGGACATGTTTTGTCTCATTTTCAGAGTGCGGCAAGGCTAACCTCAACACCAAAATCATAGGGGGCCAAGATGCGTCTCCTGGAAGTTGGCCATGGCTTACTTTTTTTCAGATTGGTTCATTTTTGTGTGGAGGGTCCCTGATCAACAATCAGTGGGTGCTGACAGCTGCTCACTGCATAACAAAGTATGGAGTTGCTGTAGCTACATTACGCGTTGATGATCTTGCCGTACCTTTGACCACACCAACGACTTCACATATCTCTTAAAAATAACTCTTATTTTGTCTCCAAGAAATGACCTCAGCAATACAACGGTCGTTCTGGGCCTCCACACCATTTCTGTTCCATCGCCAAATACGGTGCAACCAACAATTGAAGACATCATCCAGCATCCTCAATACAACAACGAAACCTATGACAATGACATCTGTCTTGTGAAGCTGTCAGCCCCTGTGAATTTCACAGACTACATCAGGCCGGTCTGCTTAGCCGCTGCAAACAGCACATTCTACACCAACCTTAGCAGCTGGGTCACTGGTTTTGGTAAAACCGGTAAGCTAGATATTCTTTTGACAATACTCCTGCTGAATTTCTTGCACAGCTCTTAGCTTTGAATTCTCTTCAATTAGGTCCTAACTCATTACCAGACACTCTGAAGGAGGTAAATGTGCCAATAGTGGGAAACAATGAGTGCAAATGCTACAAAATCTCCCCACCGGTCACAGACAACATGATGTGTGCTGGACTCAAAGCTGGAGGGAAGGATGCATGTCAGGTAAAGAGATTAAATAACCTCCAGGTTTGGTTTGTCCTTTACCTAAGCTGGGTAACAGCATTGTGTTAATGAGGATGATTGCATCCACATCAGGTCCGCCTCTACAATGGTACCAACTTGTCCTCACAACTGTTATCTTTTCACAGGGAGACTCAGGAGGACCACTGGTGACCAAAAAGGATGATTCCATCTGGGTCCAGAGCGGAGTTGTGAGTTTTGGTGAAGGCTGCGGCCTGCCACAGAAACCAGGCGTCTATGCTCGTGTGTCCCAATACCAGGAATGGATCAAAACCATTGTCACTGGCCCCACGCCCGGCTTTGTGACCTTCAGTCAACCAGGCATTGACTCTGACTTGTCCTTCGACTGTACTAGTCTCTCTACCCCCTCTACCACAACTACTGATTCCACCCCTACTCCTACCCCCTCTACCACAACTACTGATTCCACCCCTACTCCTACCCCCTCTACCACAACTACTGATTCCACCCCTACTCCTACCCCCTCTACCACAACTACTGATTCCACCCCTACTCCTACCCCCCTCTACCACAACTACTGTCTCCACCCCTACTCCTACCCCCTCTACCACAACTACTGATTCCACCCCTACTCCTACCCCCTCTACCACAACTACTGATTCCACCCCTACTCCTACCCCCTCTACCACAACTACTGATTCCACCCCTACTCCTACCCCCTCTACCACAACTACTGATTCCACCCCTACTCCTCCCCCCTCTACCACAACTACTGATTCCACCCCTACTCCTACCCCCTCTACCACAACTACTGATTCCACCCCTACTCCTACCCCCTCTACCACAACTACTGATTCCACCCCTACTCCTACCCCCTCTACCACAACTACTGTCACCACCCCTACTCCTACCCCCTCTACCACAACTACTGTCCCCACCAGTCCTCCTAAGCCCTCTCCCTCAACTACTGTCTCACCCACTACAGACGACAGTTTGTTTGGTGGTGGTGAAGACCTGTTCTACTTTGCTCACTTCAGCACACTCTGCGTTGTTGTACTGTGTGCTGTTTGGCAGCACTGGAATGCAATCTAGCACATTTACTGTGTGTTAAAGTAAACATTTGAGTTGCTCTCCAACACATTTATCTGACAGCTTAGGTATCTATTAACAAACTTGGATTACGATGTATTTTTGATGGGGTCTTATCCATTTTTCCATACATTCTATGGTCTTTTTTGAACTTTTGAACCAAAACAAGCACTGTGAAGGTGTAGTTCTCATGAGGTAATCCATTATTTTTATAGTGATTCTGGAATATGACGTGATATTAATACATTTAACATGATTTATGTTGATTTCTTTGATCTTCTAAAATTGTGTTTTGGTTTCCACTTGATAAATAATACAATAAAAAAATAATTTCGAAGAAAAAACATTGTTTTATTTACCAAATTCTGGGAAAAGCAAGGTTTTACAGGATTTTATTTTATTTTTTACAGTGTGATGATTTTTTTAAGGCTTCACGCAAGACACACAATAGGGCCAACAACTATAGTTGATGAGTGATAGATCCAATTGCCAACAAAGTAGCAGTGAATCTTAGCATCAGTGAGAACTTAAAGTAAACAGCACATCTGGACATGAAGACTCATCACGGTCCCAGAGCTTCCTGAAACCAAAAACCCAGCAAGACGGCAGGTGGATGGAAGTACAAGATTAGTTATGTACAACTTTAACCTTCCTAAAACGGAGCTGTCCCCGGCGACAGAAATTGACATGCGCTGTTCAAACTACCGTAGCTCTGTTTATGTTTGAAAATTGAAAAAATTGGATTCTGAAAGCTGAGAAATGGCTCTTTTGATCGCTACATTCATTACGGTAATGACCACATTGCATGTGTGCCAGGGGCAGGAGTTTTGTGGAGCATAGGAGAGTTGATGTAAAATAGTTTGAGTTTAATTTTTGTAATGTCTTTACATCTGTCAAGAAAAACAGAAAAATAATTAATACAAAGACAAACATTTTCTGACATAATTGTTTAAAAAGAGAAGGCGGGGGTTAAACTTGGCTTGAAGTTGTTGTAGGTGTGTTCTAACAAACAATACCCTTGAACAATACCCAGTGGTTGCATCACAGGTGTGAGGACCGGTTTGTTCTTTGAAAGGAAAATGTGAAGTGTTCTACTTTGACAAAAGTGACATGTCGTTTCGAAATAACAATTGTTTTTTTATTGTTTTTTTTTTTCATTTATGAATGAGGACAGCCACTGGTGCTTTCATCTGTCCCAAACCCACTCCTGACTACAATGTGTCTGTCAGTGGTGAACACCTGTTCCACTTTGCGCAAGTCAGCAAGCTTTTAGTGTAACAGTGTTTAGCACATTTTGGGGATGTAATCATTGATTTGACCAACTTCAGTGTCCTGCTAGTCTATTTTAGGTTATAAAGGTGGCAAATCCTAATGCTGCAATCTATTAGAGCTGCATCTGATAATTGTTTGCATTATTAATTAACCTCAAGGCCATGTGACGCCTGACCTCTTCACCCTTCAAACACACATGGTGGCTGGCTGTCCACATACCCGATTAGATACAAAAATTTTGATAACTACTGTGCAAGAATCTCTGCTCTGATGGACTAAGTAGATTACACACACTGCATTGGTTTACTACCTCTAGACCTGATGTTTACTGATGCATAAGGGTGTATGCAGCCAGCTGGTTAGCATGATATCCTCAATAAATATCTTTGCAATCAAGAATCGAGAAACACTGCAATACTGCAAAAAAAAAATTCAAAAAAATATGAAAAACTTAATATCTATTGTAACTTTGATAATGCAATATGAAACCCAAGTTGTAGAAACCCTTTAGTAGGCCTCCGGAAAGTGTTGTGTATCTATTTCTTTAGTTTGTGACATCAGAACCACAGGCAGGCAAGATCAACAGGTTTTAGTTGATGCCTTTACTCTGACTCATGGGATTTTGGGTGGAGCTAAGGATTACATTCCAGTACTGTGTGTGTTGTTAAAGACTAGGTCTAGGTAAGGACACAGTTGAAAAATGGCTCTCCAACAGGTTCTGTGTGCCGGTGTTCTGGTGATCACTCTCCTATGCCAAGGTAGAACATGATGTTTTATTCACACCAGTAGTACCTACTTAAAGCTGGAAGGAAATTAATCAGAAGCATTGTAGAGGTTTATATTATCGAGTGAAATATGAGTAGATTTTTTCTAAAGACAATTCATCACAGGACTCTGTAGAGTAATCATAAACTGCCATTGAATGGAAAAGTTCATATAATGGTAAGGTGTAACATATAACATGGCACACAAGGCATATTAACGTCAATGTGTCATCCTCATTTAAAGCTTTAACAACTTATGTTATTTCTATGCTGTATGCTTTTAAATTTGTAAATTTTGACCTAGATTAGCCTTATTTTTTCTTATTGTGTATATGATAACATTCATGTCTCTGCTTTTCAAATTCCAGGTTGTCATTCACAGTTGGATGGTAAGAATCCAAGTCAGTTAATTGTTTTAAAATAACACACCTACTATGTAACTGAGGCATATTCTCTGCCCATACTCCCAACTTTGCTGTCAGTGTGTGCCAGGGCTACAGGCATCAATGGAGGTGAAGATGAGACTCCAGGAAATTGGCCGTGGTCGGTCACCATAGACGTTGGTAAGATATGGCTCTGTGGAGGGTCCCTGATCAACAATCAATGGGTGGTGACACAAGGCGACTGTGTATGGAGGTGAGGAGTCACTGTATCATTTCCGGTTTTGTTTGTAGCACTAAACTCTCTGCTCCACTTCTCCGTTCACTATACTTGAATGAAATTGAACGCTTATGTTTTGTTTTTTGTCTTAAAGAAGTCTCGTCGCCTCCACAGAGGTCACTCTGGGCCTAAACAATCGGGCAGGTTCAAACGCACATCAGGTGAAACGGGGACTTGATGCTATTATTCCCTATCCTAAGTATCCAAGCATCGCCCTTCTGAAGCTGTCGGCACCTGTGAATTTTACAGACTACATACAGCCAGTCTGCTTAGCCGCCGCAAACAGCACGTTCCACAATGGGACGAGCAGCTGGATGATTGGTTTTCCTAAAAGTGGTAAGTTGCAAAAGTTAGTATTTCTTTTTTTCCTCTCACTGCTGTTGGATTTCTTGCACATCTCTGAGCTTTGAAATCTCACCAATTAGATTTTGGTTCCCCACCCGCCACTCTGCAAGAGCAAAAAGTGCCAGTAATCGGACAGAATGAGTGCAACTGCTCACACCTTTTCACAATCACAGAGGACTTTATCTGCGGTGCCTTCAGACCTGGAGGCATATGTGTGAGTATCACCACTTTCGGGGTATTTAATAGGGGTGGAACGGTGCACCAAACCCACGGTTCGGTTCGTATCACGGTTCTGAGGTCACGGTTCTGAGGTCACGGTTTTCGGTTCGGTTCGGTTCACATTGTTGAGTTTTTTCTACTTTTAACACACTGGAAATACCAGATGAGCATAAAATACACAGCCTATTTATCCAACATTTACCATATTTAAGAATCAGTTCAGTGTTTCCCATATCATTATATCAGGACAAGTAAATTTAATTTCTTTTTAATTTCTATATAGCACCAGGTCATAACAGAAACTGTATTACTGTATTAATCCCAGAGGGAAATTCTTTACGGCTGCTGCCAAGCAGTGTCATACAATGACTAGCAAGGCGCGCCACAGGCTAGGGTGAAGTGTCTTGCCCAAGAACACACAATAGTGACTAGGGAGGAGTTGGGATCGAACCACCAACCTTACGGTTACTAGACTAGATTCATCCAACACTGATCCTCCTCTAAAAACATACCTGCTTGTCTTAACTAGTATTTTTTTGTGCACAGGTGGATAAGGGGGGGCCAGTGGTGACCAAAAAGGATGATCTGTGGATCCAGATTGCAGTTGGGTTTGACACTGGTAGCTGTCACTATTACACCCCTTATACAAACATTCGTTTGTCTGAGTACCAGGACTGGATCAATAATACCGTCACTGGCCCCAAACCAGGCTTTGTTACATTCATCTCACCAGGCATCAACGGCGACTTAAGCTTCCAATGTTCAAAAACACCTCCCACTACTGCTGTCACTACTACCAAAGATGATGACAGCATATTTGGCGGTGGAACAAACCTGTTCCACTTTGCTCATATCCGCTCACTCTGCATTGTTTCTCTGACACTCCTAGTATTGCTCGGAAGCTCTGCAATGTAATCTGGTACACTTAGTCACACACACAGCTAAGGTACTGGAATGTCTGGTTTGAATTTACTTTACAATTATTTTACAGCATGTATGTAATCCATAATTATCGTAATAATTATAATTGAGATGATGATGATTTAAGTATTTTAATTTTAATCATATTGAACTTTTGACCATTGTCTGGACAATACAAGTGCTGTGAAGATGTTACTGTTGTGACACTGGCATTGACATATAATTTGAAGTCATAAGATGATATGTGTGATTATTTATGATGATTTGTCAAAATCAGACATGACATAATTGAACTTGTGCTACGTTCTGGTCAAGATATCTGATTGAAACATACATTAAACACATAATTCACACATAAGTTAACAAACATCCACAAACAAACCTAGATTTCCTGGCTATATATAGATTTAGAGCTTACTGTCCAAGCTGGAATGTGGAGTTCATAAAAAAAAATGTGTGAATGCTCCTTTACATTGAGAGAAGCCAGTTAAGGTGGTCTACACCTTGGCCACCTCCCTTTAGAAATTTACCAAGCACATATGGGCAGAGACACCAAGGCTGACCAAGTATCTTCTGGAAAGATGACATCTCCTGACTGGCCTGGGAGTAGCTGGAGATTCCCCAAGAGGAGCTGGAGGAAGAGATCCTAACCCTTTTCACTAACACAACTATGACAGCTTAAGCTATTTGGACAACGGATACTGGAGATGTGTAAAAATATGTGCTTGCCTATAGCGACATGCTCATATTTAAACCTATCACTGTGTCATCACATTCAAATTCACAGCAGAAACAGTAGTACTGGCCTTAGCATATAGCACATTAAAATCAGTTCATCCTCCAGGTGAAGTTGCAGGAATCCTGCCAAAGCATTGCTGAGGTATCACCTTCACAAGAACAGTATGAACAAGCAAACCACCCAAAATCATAAGCCATATTGCCATGACTATGGCTGAAGCCATTACAATCAACACAGCAGATTCATGTGGAAATGTTCTTATAGTCAGGCAGACAATTCCTATGAAGCGCCACAGAAAAAGTTGGAAATGACCTCAAACAACTCATCTCTCTTTTACAATCCTGCAATATCAATCAGGTGAGAAATGATGTGCACTCCAAGGGCGTGCATGTGGCTTTGTACATCCTTACATTCCTTAAATGCTCTTCGCGGTTCAGAAACGCTCCAAAATGAAACCTAATTAGGCCAAATGTACCTTAGTTTTTTTCCATTCCCTTTCATTATATAAATTTAAATTTTCAAATATTCACACATGATTGCAACTACTGTCCCCAACAGGCCACTGCTGATAATCTGAGACTGAACACGCACTCCAATTTGTTCTGGGTGGCTGGTCGGAAAACTAACAACTCACAAGCAGCCCGAAGGAAAAGCAGCGGTCTCATTGTTATTCTGTGGCAAAGAGGGTGTGTTTGACATCATTTCTGGGCTTCTCTCACACTGAACTTTATATTTAGCCAAAAGAAACACCATCCTCTCAGCATGTAGAAACAGTTTCTGTTATGCACAGTCAAACATACTTTATCTTACGATACACACCACCACCCAACACCTAAGATTCACTCTGTTGACAAGGATCTGTGGGGAGTTAGGGTCTAGGTGTTTAAAAAGGCACATGTGAGGCAGCAAAAGATATCAGACTATCATCATCACACATCATTAAACAAAAATGGTCAAATGAGGAAAAAGGGGAGGTGCAACCACAGGCAAATTATGGATACTATACTAGTCAAAGCATCAGTGAACCCAAGACAACAGTGACTAATGCCTCAAAACAGCACTAAACATCAGGGTCAAACAGGGCTAAAAGCAGCAGCGAAGGGCAGTGAGTGTGATTAAAATAGGACACAAGACAAAAACAACATTTCATCCACTACGAAAGTGCTGCAGTGTCAGGAAGGGCTGCTCTCCAGCTCCACACTGCCTCACCGAGGTGACACAGCAACACATTTCCTCATTTCTCTGCAGCTCTCTGACTGCTGCTCCCTTCTGTCTGACACCTTCATTAATTAGCTCGGGGTATTTGTATGCATTAGACATTTCACTAAGTAAAAGGGTTCCATCCTGGTTCCTCTGCATTGATTACAGCCTTTGTGATTGATTAGTTTCTGTCTAAACTCTATAAAAAATTACTTCATCAGAACCATGCTGCCTTACGGTTGCAAGTAAAACTAAATCCTCTAATAGAATCATTTCTACTACAGCAGAACCATGTTAAATGTGTTATCAGAGCCAAATGCATCTGCACTGTCTGCAGGAGCATGCTAAATAGCTTCACTTATACTCCCAGTATCAACAATATTTACTTTAATCATTGCTAATTTTACATATTCTATCATTCTAAACCAAAACACAAACTCTGCTACACCCACTCGGCAGCACTTCCTCCTTGTTAGCATGCTAATCCATATACAGATTCAGTTATTCCAACAACTTTAGCAAGAACTACTAGCATGCTAATCCAAATTATGGGCTCAATATAACCCCCAAAAATTAGCACCGCCTCTTCTTTTCTATGCTAATCCGAATACAGCACACAGCGGTTTCAGGAGGAGGGAACCGGAAGTGCTCAAATGCTAATCAACTCATCAACACAAGCTAGCAGGTGCTAGCAGGCTAATTTCTGGGATGTTGTTAAAAATAGCTGCTAGTTATTTATGTCTGTCTGTAGCTAAACATCTCATTTTAAAATTAGACCCTCGGGTAAACAGTAACGTTTGAAATAATTTCGACTTCTACTTTTATTAGACACAATACAAAAGCACCGCTATCGTTTTGATGCTACACAATCACACACATGTAAAAAATAGTGGCACAAAGCAGCAGATACTCACAGTTCGCCGTCAGAAAACTTTGTTGTAGTCCGACAAAAGAAACAACACACGCACACACACAGAAACAGAGTAACGTGTATGCGTTGTTTTTGTTTTCCTCCGGTGATTCCGCTGTCCGTTTTCACTTCCGGTCCTCCCACCAATCACCGCAGCCGGACTGGATCACCTGTGACCGCTGACCAATCAAAGGACAGAACCCATGCAGGCCCAAGTAAAGCTGTATAAAATATCAAAATAACTACAGGAGGTTGGAAAAGTATTAATTTCTTATTTTTTTCCCACAAATTCTGGCAATACTGTAAAAAAAAATAAAATAAAAACTATTGCAGTATAAAAAAAAAATAGAGATGCCACGTTTTTACTTATGGTCATTGAATTAACTAAAAAACAGCCCAGGGAGTGGTGTGCAGTGACAAAATAAACATGCAGGCTTTGAAGGATGCACTTACCTAATCCAGTTTCAGACAGACCTAGACCCTGTTCAGACTTGTGCAATCAATCCAGGTTGAGTGTGTATGTGCAATAGCCGGATTTGAAAATAGGTCTGAACGTATCCGGGTTAAAGGCAAACTGGATTCAGTCCCACTTAGCTGGATTAACTTTTCCCAGTCTGAAAGACTTTGATGTGGACTAGAAAGTCCACATCAATTACTTTTAAGCCATGCTATCATAGTCTAAAAACAGATTAAATGTCATTCTATAGTCACCACATCCTTTATTTGTATTGCGCAGAGTGCCTGGCCATTTGGAGAGCTGCAGTCCTTGAATTTTATAGATTTTTTACCTTGAGGTCTGATTTAAGCTTCTAGTCACCTGTACTAGAAAACCTCTCATGTCTCCTATGTGATGTGTAGCTGCAGCAGCAGCAGAGGTCATTTTAAATCCGTGAGCTCTTCGACCCCCAGCAGCACCCAGCGCAGAGGCCAGCCACCCAGACAAACCTCATTTCAGCTCATTCTTGTATCTGTGATCTCATTCTTTCAGTGGCTGACTGAAGAGTCAGAGTGTAGACAGACCGATCTGCTGTGGGGCTCAGCTCTGTCTTAAAGAACATTTAAGAAGCTGTTTGGCACAAGGGAACACTGCTCCAATAACTACCTGGGTCTTATTTTCCTGATTGCTTCTGGATTCCCTGGAGGCTCGCTGTAAAAGTTAACCACGTAGCACCCATTTAAACCCGGCCGTAAACATGTTTATTTCTGCTGTAAAGTTGAACATTTTAACACGGAGACTTATGAAGATTGACTCATATTTGGAGGCTGCCCTCAAGTGACCATTTCGGGAACAGCACCCCACACACACGACGCCCATGTGAATACAGGAGCTGTGGTCTTTTCTGTTAGCAGTCTGAACGCACACAGCAGAGCCAGCGCCATGATCCTCTCAATCGACACGCACACTGGGTTGAAATTCATCACACAGGAGGCACAGACACCAATCTCTCCACCGCAGTGGCGTAAAAATAGACCCGAATTCAATTCAGCCACCAGAAGGAGGCCACAGGTGCAATCACACGAAAACTGGCCGAATGATCCTGAAGCGTGACGCAGCGGGTTTTTACAGCAGACTCAGCTACGAGCCTAAAATCATGTGTGTTTATGTCATTACCTTCTGCTCAGTGATGCTTTTGTAGGATTTCAGTGTGATGTGGTTTTATACACACACACACACACGCTTGCTCTTTTCAGCCACCTTGATGTATTGTTTAATAAAGGCTGTGCTGACAGAATGTAATGGAGGAGAGGGCCTCTGATACATACAGAGAATCGCTCTTTAACCCGTCGGCCTCACAGTCATCCATCCATCATCTGCAACAGGAAACGTGAGAGAACCAAAAGGCCGTGACTCACACGGTCCAACGTCACTTTTTGTGGTGCGTCACATGTTGCTGGCATCACGGACTGGGTTTGGATGGTCCGTTCCTGGTGGGTGAGACAGGGGCACTCAGGAGTCTGAGGTTCAGGACCTCCTGACGCTGTGAACAGTTTGAATTTCACACCATTGAATTCTCATTTTTGCCCTTGATTATGTGTCATTTGCTTTGGATCTGGCACAGAGGGGGCTTACAAACAGGATAAGGGGTTAGGCAAAGATCATCCTAAAACTCACTAATTTACAACATAGAACAAAGAAAAGCCACTCTAATCACACGGCCGCCATTTTTTGCCAAACACTGGGATGATTTTCTAGTGTGAAACAGTATGGTTACTTTTTATAGTTACAGATGAGTCAGATGAGCAGAAAAGACTTTAAAGGGTTAAGAAATCAGTATTGTTCTGCTGTCTGATCAACGAGTCAGTGTCTTAAGGTTCATTTAAAGTCCATCTGGAAGGGAAATGATTCCAAAACGGCCATTTCAGAGGAACAAATTGTCCACTTGAGATCAATGAAAACAAATGAGGAGCTGAAAGCCCCCATCCCCATTAAATGCCTGCCAAAAAAAAAAAAAAACCTCTTTGCTGCCATGGCAACCGGCTTCCTGCCCCCCCCTCCTCCTCCTCCTCCATAAGTTCACTCTGAAAGATTTTTAATCTGTTCTGCATCTAATTCTCAATCAACTGGCCGAGAGATATTAATCATGCCAGAAAATAAAAAATCTAAAACCGAGACGTACAGAGATAGAAGGAGTGAGAGCGGAGATCTATACACAAACACTCGGGAGGAGGTGATACATCAGTTGAAGTGTATGCATGTAGGCGGGGACAAAAGTAGAGTATATTTGATTTTTGTCTTGACTGAAAGGAGTCGAAGTGTCGGTTTATCAGCTGTCAAAGGAGGTACAGAGGAAGTGTCACATGATGAAAAGTGTACACAAAGCACTGAAAGAGGATAAAGAGTCCACCCACATGGAAGTGAAGGGACTGGAAGCAGCAGCGTTTTATCTGAGGGTCTCATGTTTTTACTGTTTTTCTGTCTGTAAAATTACAGCTTAGCAGCAACAATGGGATGTTTCCCATGCCAGCGTCAGTCATCCAAGCACTCACGCTCCTACCTCTCCTTTGTTTTGCTAGACGCAGGTTACACGGGTCAGAAAATGAGACGTCATTATCTCATGCATCGCCCCCTTTGGGCTCTTTGCAGCCTTTGTTTTACCCACTTATCCGTATCAGAGTGACCTTTTAAGATGTTGTTCAATTTTTAAACACTCTCACACAACCACGTCTCATGATGATATATTCATTGGCTCTGCAGCTCCGGCCGCTGCATCCATATTCATGCAGTCTGGCACACACACACACACATAAACACAAACACTGGAGGCGACAACAGTCGAACCCATTGTTTTGCCTCATCTGTTTTCTCACTCCGTCTTTTCTCGGACAGGGTGAGGTTGCCCTTTCCTCTCCCTCATCCAGCTTGGGGAATGCTAATGGCACAACATGGCGACGCACACAATGCAAGCAGAACACATACAATCACAGCAAGGCGCACGTGTACGCGCAGAGAGACAATTGGCAGCATCAAGCTTTTGTTTTGCAAACCTGCAGTTCCATCCAAGAAAGCAGAATGAGAGGAAAGGAGAGGGTCACTCTGACCAGGAAAACACACAAAAACAACAAAAACACACATTTTTAACCATGAACTACTTTTTTTAAAACATAACTGTAAATTTTATATATTTCCAAATCTATTACGACAAGGAAATCTAATGGAATGATGAATCTAGAGCCACCTTAAAGATCTGGTGTGGAGCATTTGGTTCCCCTTGTGGCAGTTAAAGTAATTACACTAACACTGTGGTGTAGCCTAATAGCTAAGCTAATAGAAGCTGGGAGAAGTGTGTGTTTTCTTGTTTGTGTTGGTGTTTTTGGCCCTCTGATGGACTGGACTTATTCAAGGTGTACCCCACCCCCCTTTCCCTTTTATTCAATGCTAACTTGCTAACACAAATTAGCATTTTTTCTCATGGAAAGGAGGAGAGGAATAGAATCAAATCAATGGCTTTTTTAAAACCTTTTCTTATGTGGAGCATCAGAAACTTTCCACAGACAGTGGGTTTAAAGTTGTCCAGTTATTAGCTTAATCCTCAGTAAAATATATAAGACACTAAAGTCAAGTGAGGCCAAACCCTGACCTGCTCATCTCAGCTCAGTTCTTGGATATTGATGGGATCAAGCGGTCGTCTTAAAGCTCCAAACTGCGCTGCTGAAACACTAAAGACGAAAACTGCGCACACACAAAAAATCCACCCTAAGCTTTGCTTTTGCTCCACGAGCGATTTTACACTGAGATCTTTGAGCAGCAGCTGCAGCTCAGAGGCGAGAACTCTCAGCCTGACTGACGGTGCAGGGCTAACAGCCTATTTCCCAGCATCCTCCACTGATCAATAGCTCATATGCTGTTCGGCAGCACCGGGTTAGATGCGTATCTGGCCCGGCCCGATGGGCGCTATCTGCACCCGCACACTTTAATCAGCCTGGAGTTATTGGGATCTGTAGCTCGAAGTGAACTCTGGGAATGAATGCACACTCAGACACAATGCAGCCGATCAATCACTAACTGATCGAGTGAATAACAGAGGAGGGATGGGCTCAGGAACAGCAGGAGGCAGATGACCACAACATTTATGTTTAATTCTAGGGTCTCTAAATTTCCTCTGATTATCCCCTTTGATCATCAGTCTGGTTCTGAGGTTGAGGTCTGTGAGCCAGATGGTGGCAGGTTCGATGAAAAACTGCACAGAAAAAACACCAAAAATGTCCTTCATGTCTGTAAATATGTTACTTTAAAATAAAATCACATTTTGCACCCGCAAGCAGAGGACCCACACTCAAACGTCAAGAACAATCCCAACATTTCATTGAAAGAAAAACCTCCTGAAGTCACAAACAATAAAGAAGCAGGCAGGTTTGCCTGTTTCAAAGCTGACAGCAGCAGCTGCCTCTAGGGACCATGATGCAATGCAGCATCTGGTTTGTTATTGAGCAAGGATTGAGAGCGGCTTGGACATAAAATCCACATCCAGCCCAGGTCTGTGTGAGGAAATGAAAGCACATATTGGAGCATAAAGCTGCAGTTTGCAATAATAAAATTAAGCTAAAGTGGTCTTTAGCAGATATAGCTCTGTCCCCTACCTGTAGACCCGGCAGTACCAGGACCATGTGGCTGATTTAGGGTTCTGTTGAGATGGTTTGGATGCTTAATACCAACCAAGGCTTTCATACAAACCCCAGTATGATATTCCTGACTGTACATTTTTCATCAAAACGTATAGTTTTGGAGCATTAATGGTAAAGCAAGGACGCCATAATCAGTATGAATCTTCCATTTCACACAATGGTACACTACTGACCTCTACTGGCCATGCTGCAGTCACATCCACCCAGTGGTGGAGGAAGTACTGAAGCTCGGTACTTAAGTAAAAGTAGAAGTGCTACATCAACAATCCTACTTAAGTAAAAGTCTTAAGTACTTTTAAATGTACTTAAAGTATTCAAAGTAAAAGTACTCACACACTGAATATATATGATTGATTTCCATTGCAAAGGATCTGAACAGGTTAAAATAATCGAGAAATCATCTCAAATGAAAATGGACCATGTGCAGTTAATGTACATGTTCAGTCCAGAAGCAGCTATGGACAGGTCTGTGTGTCATGAGGCAGGCTGTGGGCATCAAGTGAACAGAGAGGCTGCTGATAACAAACAGGCATTCAGCATGTTTACTGTGTCAGTGTTCCTGCTGTAGATTCATGTTAATCAGACATTAATGGATGGACCTGTGTTAGCAGACAGCAGCTAACTAGTTAGCTCACTGAGCCAGAGCACCGGCATCATGACTGAGGCTCATTATAGAAACACAGCTGGCAGCGTGACACCAGCTCCATGCAGAGTCTGACCTCACATCAGTCCAGCACTGTGTTCATCACATGGAACAAGGAACTACAGACACTGTAGAAATGTAGTGGAGGAGAAAGTCCAGGTAACAGCTGCAACATGGAGTCAGAGTAGAAAGTACTATTATTTTTACTTAAGTAAATTAGAAATACATTAAGTATAAATACTTAGTTACTTTCCCCCACTGCATCCTCTACACAGATCTAACGCAACTAAACAAACACAATGAAATATAAAAGACTTCTTTATTTTAAGAGTACACAGGACAGTTGTTTAAAAGCAGGACTGCATAATCCAGTTGTCTTTTATACAGATTATTAGTATCGATATGAACATGATAAACACTGTACAACATTTGAAATAACACACACACTTGCATACCTGCCTACTGCAACGAGACATGAACACCTCTCCAACATGTGGGCCTGTGCATAATTCGTCAGTACATGTAGCAGTGCACCTACAGTTTAAAAGGCCTTAAATACACAGACTGGGGAATTTACACAACGCTAATGAATTAAGATTTTTTTTCCTTATAAAATATCAGAAACACAAAATAACACTAAATGCCCACATTTAAAAAACTCTTTTCCATCAACTGGAATTTAAGTTTATTTTTTAAACTCGATAAGAAACAAACAAATATAAATATTCAACATATTAACATTATGTACAGGGTTGTTCTTGTGACGTCTCACTGAGAGGCTAAGGCCTTCTCCAGGACATCGATGTCGACCAACGGCAAGCACGCAGACTCAAAAAACACCCTGTAAACAAAAACATTATTTAAAAAAAAACAAATCGATTAGAAAGGAGCTGAGAAGATGAGGAGGTGGGTGTGGCTTCAAACTGACTTACTTGTGAGAGTATTTGCTCCTGATGGCTTTCAGCTTATCGTCAGGTGGAGCTAGGAGCATGAAGTAGAGCTTTCTGACCACGGGGGCTACATCCGACGTCTGGTAGCCGGAGTGGAACTGCAGGATGGGAGACTATGGAAGAAGAACAACAGCACGTGACGTTACAAGATCATGTCATCAAGATAAGAGCTGGACGCATCATTCAGGAGACAGAGCTTTGCCCCACAAATATTTTAATTTATGTTAGAGTAGTCAGCTAACGTAGCCTGCTCCGCTACACCAGTACCTGTTGCACAGTCTGTAATATGTACACGATTCAAACAACTCTCATTGTGTAACCCCAGATTTACACCAGCCGTCTCCCATCAACCCCCACAGGACGCGTTACTACAGCGCTGCATGTCCTTATGTTACAAGCTCCTACAGATGAAATTGCTGAAACCTTGGTCTACTCCATCAACACACGTACACTCAGGGCAGCTTCACCTTCCACTCTGAAAACAGCTGCTGCTGCTTCTCTCCCTGCCTTTTCATTTGGTTGCAACCAGTGTTAATTTTGTTGACGAATCATTTGTCATAGTTTTCGTTAACGACCTTTTTTTGCTGATAAAAATGAGACGATAACTAAATAAAAACTAACGCACGGTGCCAAAAACGAAGACGAAATTATTGATGGAGACGAGATCCAATCAGAGCAGATTTTGTTTGTGGAAGGGAGGGACGAATCAGGAGACGGCGGCAGAGAGCCAATCAGAAGTGCTCTCTCTGCGTAAGGACGTTACCCCGCGATGCTGGAAGAAGGCGTCCTCATGCATGGTAACACAAACAGGAGAAGAACACACACACGGACATGTTTGATGTCAAGACAAAGACAGTTTGCAAACCATGCGCACTGTTTAAGTTGTCACTGAATTATTTTGCTGTAGTTATGGAGTATTCATGAAGAAGGTCATGACTGAACAGTGTATTCAGGGAGAGCAGCTCACTGGTCATTTGTTCTTTTGTGAAAAGGTCATAGCAATTAAATAAAGAGGTGTTTGTTTCAAATAACACAAGTTAAAGCTGTGCCTGTTTTTATTGAACTTCAAACCTTAATTATTTCATGAAAAAATATATATCAGAATTTTAGTCGACTAAAATTCTTTGATATTTAGTCGACTAAAACTAGACTACAAGTTAAAAAATGTTGATGACTAAAATGTGACTAAAATCAAATATTTTAGTCACAAGACTAAAATAAAACTAAATCAGAAATTGCTGCCAAAATTAACACTAGTTGCAACGCTAAATCAGTGACAGTTCAATCTCGTTTTATTCTGAAAAATCAACGGGAAGCTCTGTGTCCTGGTGCTTGACTTCCTGTGTGCTCGCTGTGCGGTTGGTGCGGTTCGGAGCTGCGCTTCTGGGATGCTTCTCAAACACGCTGCTCCGCGGCTAGTGTCAAAACCCTCATTGAGTAAATATGAAAGCGTTTCACAGTGGCCGGTGCACCGCTGACATTACGCAGCTGGTGTAAATCCGAGGTAACACCAGCATGAACGAACAAAATCAGAACTAAGCGGTGGCGTTCAGAGCAACTTCATAACACAATCTGTGTAAAAGCAGCTACCTCGGCTGGCAACATCCTATCTGAAAGGAGCCAACTGGTCTCCAAGGGAAAAGCTAGCAGACACATATGTACTACACCGATATAAAAAAAAAGCCCACAGAAACAAACGTGGCCATAATTAGCTAAAAGACAAAGATCGGTTGAAGCATCCTACCCATCCACCCAGGTCTTTGGTGACCAGCGCCAGCAGCAGGCAAGCTGAGGCCAGCAGGGAGCCCCTCTCCGTCACCAGATCCATCTCCATCAGACTCATCTCGCAGTAGTAGCGGGCCAGAGTCAGCGTGTCCATGCCGGCATTCACACACTGCAGACACATAAAGAAAAGAAAAGTCAAAAACCACGCACGGAGCTCTCTGCAGGGGAATCACTCAACACACCGCACACACACTCTGACCTTGGAATAGCGTCTGAGGAACCGATATGGAATGGGGATGTTGATGTCAAAGGACAGAGTCCGCAGGATGTTGGCCTCCATGGCAATGAGCTCCTCCCTCTTGTACGCATCATCGCAGATGTAGAGGAAGTCATCGACACAGGGCGGGCTGCGCTCCTGAAAGATCATGAACAAATGAGCGCCAGTGCAGATGACAGACTTTACCGTTAGATGTTTATTCCTTTACTCACCTCAAATTTGGAGGCGAGGAGCATGGTGGTGGAGCCGACGAGCTGCAGCATCTCTCTGAGGACCACCGTCTTTGACAGGAAGTGGTCGGCCATCGTTACGGCCAAGTACAGCGTCTCGTGGTACAGCTCAAAGTTCTCCTACACAGACACGAGCGCCAGTCAGCCGAGCGGGTACAAACACACCTCTGTGGTTCCAACACAACCCACAACAACACAAACTCACCTGCACTTCCACCAGCCAGTCGATCAGGATGGCCCTCATCTCTGCATTGAGGCTGGGCTGCCTGGTCATGTAGTTAGTGAGAACAAACTTCTCCTGCAGACGACAGAACAGAGACGTTTAAAACCCAGACACAGAGGCTGGACCTGCGTGTACAGCAGCTCAGCTCACCTCTCTGCGTTTCAGGTAGTCAAAGATGTCCTTTGCGTACTCTGGACACATGTAACAGTCCTCCGAGTTCTCAGAGTCGATGTCAAACTCCTGTGGGATCTTTGTTTGTAAAAGAGAGATATATACGTTAGAATTTGTCGAGACCCCCTCAGCTCATTTTGGAAGCATCCTCTGTCGTGCGTACGTGTTGTTTTCGAAGGTGTGCTGGCACTTCTCGGACAGCAGGGGGCACAGGGTTCACCAGCTCTTCTACTGGCGCCGTCTCATCCTTCGAGGAGTTCTCGTCCTCCTCAGAGTCGGTTTTCTCCCGGTCAGTTTCCTCCGAGCTCGCAGACAACAACCTGACGAAGGACAGAAATTAAAAACGGTAAGAACAAGCTGAGGATATTAAATTGGGGGAAAGAAGAGAGAGACTTACTTCTTCAGGTTGGTTCGACTCTTTGCTGACACAGAGGTGACACTTGTTTTCTTTTCAGTCTTCTTCCCCGCTTCCTTCTTCTTGCCCGGGATGCTGAACTGAACCTTATGAGCCTGGGGAAAACAGTAAAGGATGCACAGTTTTGTACATGTTTCCTCTCAGAAACAGTCAATAAAAACTAAATTCACTCATGTCCCAGTGCCTCAGTGAATCAATTCTCTGCCACCTCACTCCTTTCACAACAAGCTTTAAAGGTTGTGAGGTGGCCGAAACAAGAACGACGATCGCTTCACACCCCTGTGAGGCAGCAGAGTGCACACATTCACACCACAGTGGGGAAACACAGCGAGCCCAGCTACACAGTGTACACATCTACACAAGACGTAAGGGAAACTGACAACTGTCTCATTTATCCTGGTGTCCAGACCATCTGATAATGTCACAGTAAATCTGAAGGCCGAGTGCTGCACCACAATGAAGGAGATAAACCTTTTACTGCAACCCCTGTGTTGGACACGAGCAGCATCCCACTTACTCTCTTGAAGCTGGCGTCACTGCTGAGCCAACCATCGGTCAGATCCACAGCCTGTCATCGACACGGATGAGCAGTTAACACTCAAGATACTGCAAACCTGGGACTCATCGGCATTTAAATGCATCACGTATAATATACGTAAAATACAGCTAATGGGGCCAAGCTTAAATCAACAAAAACGTGTGCATAAGGACACACAAAGCATCCAGGACGCCATGATTGATTGAACTTTGAGTCTTGCAGAACGATCTGTAACGTGTAGAAACCGCCTTATTTACATTTCTGTAAAAAAAATAAAGCAGAACGTTGTGCCAGCTAACAAAGAGCCTCTGTACCTGCAGCTAGCCCGGTTTTGTAGTGTGCTAACCAAAGTCTCCAAACTGGACTCACATTAGTGATGTCGATGAAAGCCGTCCTCTTCTTAGGCGCTCCATGAGGAGGAGAGGAGGACCTCTTCACCTGCGGGCCTTCCTCCTGCAACACACACACACACGATGTTAGACACACACACACACCATGCCTGTGCACTGCAGTGGATTCAAGTCTTGCAGCCGTGTGTGTGTTACCTGGTTCTCCGCGCTGGTCGCGGACAGCTTGGGGATCTTGCTCCCAGCTCTTGTGGTGGGTTTCTTCCCCCTCGTAAACGGCATGGCCTCTTCTCCTTCACGGTAACTCCTGAAAACAAGCCGCTGCACCCGGGTAACTGATGGGGAGAATGAAAATAAAACATAAAAAGATGCTTTTAAAAAAAATCATAACAACGCACATCGATGTGTAGCATTTTAGCTAGCACATAAACACTGAACACGACTATTCAGTTTCGTTTCTCTCCACTACTCAAAACTACAACTACACAACTAATACATTTGTACAGATTAAAGTATAATCCTACCGTGTGGTATATTTATTCCCCGGTGCGTGGTTCCTGGGGAAGAAACTCCGTCTGTATTTGTGGTAAACAGTATAAATCCGCTGCGGTGTCTCACACACGAAAGCTCAAACAAAAGTGCTTCAGCTCCACATCTAAATCTGCTGCGCCTCCTTCTCATTGGTCAGAATTTGAGCCGGGCGAACCAATCAGGAAGTCGCGACGGATGCCGTTAGTTAAAAGGAGCGCTGGTTTTGTCGTACCGGCTCCGCCCAGAGCAACACTAAAGAAAAGGTGATAACTAAAGCACAAAATAACTGCACAAATATCAACAACAGCGCGTTGTGTCGTGTTGTAACTTTATGTAAGAGAAACAATATTGTTTGCACGTCGTTTCATGTGAAACACTACAGCGAGGGCAAGAGTTGTCTCCGCCCAGCTGACATGCATGCAACGAACCCAAGGAGGAGGAGCGTTTGGAATTTTCAAACATCCTGGCAACCAATAGAAGTATAGCATGTGTTATTGATGTTTTCATCCGGACAGAAGCACGCTGCTGCTCCTGATGATTTTTATTACACACACACACACACACACCGCCATGAATTCATACTTATATATAATATGCATATTTTAAATGATCTAATTTAATTGTATAATACTTGAAAAAAACATCCTACACTTCAGGTGTTGGACTACATTTAACTCCATCATTTTACAAACTGAGGTGTGGGTGAGGCCTGGTTTTGGCCACTAAAAGGCAGCTTTATGTGGTAAAGCTCACTCTGGTGGTTGTTTACATTGACTCTGTGCTAGTTTCTAGTCAATTCTTATCGTTGGTGGAGTAGCAGATAGATTAAGAGGTCCCGTTTATATCCATCCATCCATCCATCAATTTTCAACCGCTTATCCGGGGCCAGCAGTCTAAGCAGGGACACCCAGACTTCCCTCTCACCAGACACTTCCTCCAGCTCCTTCGGGGGGAATCCCAAGGCGGTCCCAGGCCAGCCGAGAGACATAGTCTCTTCCCCGGTGTCTCCTCCCCCTCACCAGGGAGGCGTCCGAAACAGATGGCTGAGCCACCATTTAAAATGCCTGTTTTATACATTAGTTTGTTCATAAATAAATGTGACTTTGTGGACAGCTGTATAAATAATTTGAGCCAGTTAACAGTTTTAAGATATGATGGGTCTCAAAAAGGCTTTTACCTCCTATACATTGGACTGTTTGTGATTTATATAAGTGAGTCAGCTCTAACATGCCTATGACCCCCCTTTAGGCAGACTGAAATGACCCTGAGAATCTATTTAAATGTTGAGCAACGGGCTCACTGACACACAGATAAGTATTTCCTGACCTGGAGAGGAAAGAGCTCTGCGGGTCTTCTGGGGCTCACAAACACAGAGTTACTGCAGTAACAGTTTGGATAATACAGGGCCATAAATCTGTGTGCACCCAGAGGGCAGATTCTGGATGGACGCAGAGGGAAGCTGGCAGCCAACATCCAGTGGAGTGCCAGGAGGCCAGGCAGGTCATCTTTGGTTGTGAATCCACCCTCTGAAGGCACCGTTACCTCCCTCCGGATAGCGATTCACCTCCAAAGTGAACAAACACTCCTTGCTTTTTGTTTAATTCCAGCGTCTAGCACACAAACAAACACGCTTAACAAACAACAAGTGCCTCTGCCCCGTCCATTTAAACATTTGACACTTTATTTGAACAGGATACTCTAAAGCAGCTTTTGGGGCGAGCGGTTCACACGCAGCACAATCTGGCATCTAATGAAGTCTACGGAGAGATATCATCTCACAGCTCTGCTTTTATTTCATTCCCCCTCCCCGATGTCCTCATCCAAGACAAAAAGCCCTCACATGAGAGCACTTTCTTCCAGATTGCTTGTGTCTCCATCAAAGCTGGGAGGAGCTGGTTTGTATAATTCTCAGGATTTGGTTAAAGCTGCTAAGAAATCCAAATGGGTGTGGTTTGGATGCTAAGCTCGGGGTCAGGGAGGGAATATTTCACAGAAACATCATGGCAGAATGAATAAAACGAGACACGACTGAGACTCCTTTTTACCCTCAGTGCAATTTACATACATCATCTGTTACTAGAGGGGCTTATGTGAGCTTCTAACAGCTCAATAAGTACAACGTGTAATACCATTCTCTACCTCTAGATGGTGAGTGGGGTGTAGTGTCTGTCTCACAGCAAGAAGTTCTCCTGGTTGGTGATTCTGACTGGGGCCTTTCCAGGTGCTCCAACTTCCTCCTAAGGACGTCAAGGTCAATAGGTCACTCTAAATCGCCCTATGTGAGCGTGTATGGTCTGTCTGCATGTTGCCCTGCGATGGACGGGTGACCCGTCCAGGGTGTACCCGCCTCTCACCCGTAGTTAGCTGGGGTAGGCTAATAGATAATGGATGGACAGTGCTACCATACACACCACTGCATCATACTGGTGGGTTGATGAATTTCTCGAGTAGTTTATTTCACATGCACTGTCTTGACATGGCCACAGGGAGGGCGCTAGGTTATGTAAACATCGGCTGTTTCTATCTACTGCTGTAGTTGTTCCAGTGAGGATGGATTGAGACACTTTTATTCGCCATAAAAATACACAAAGATAAGCTAACAGACGGACAACAGCGCCCCCTCTGCTCAAAAAAGGTACTACAATTTTTTCTCCTGACAATTTTTTTTATATATAAATTGTGATTTTGGCCAGGTACCACTGCAAACAGAAGCACTGTTTTGCACTTTTGAATGGCTGCCCTGATTAAATGTGTTCACTCCCCTTCCTCTTAACATCATGATGATTTTATATCACTTCTGTCATTTCCTCTTTTCAGATTCTGCAAGATGTGAGTCCTTCTAGCCCCCTCTGACATGCAAACACAAACAGGAAGTGAGTGAAACGTCTCTGTTGAACCATTTCCGCATAAACTCACAGAGACGCTTAAAAACCCTGGGCACCCTGGTAAGTTGTTCTCCTTTGTTTTCTGCCTGATGTTTCCTCTGCTCATACTTTGTGGTACATTTGTTTTACGTAACGTTCAGGGCTGAAATCTGATCCAAATTGGCCCTGGAGTTTCTCCTCCTCTCCCCTGCGCCTTGCCAGGTATCACTACAAATCAGACGCTGGGCCTTTTTTGATCTGCCATAGTTCATAAATCGCACACAGCAAGTTTATTTGGCTTTTTTTGATCTTAACTGCGTTTGTAAATCTCAATATGTGTCCAGTTTTTCTTGTGCTGACAAAGGTGAAGTACAACATAGAACACAAATATGATACGATATGAAAATATTTGTGGTGATTTATCAGTAAAAGCAGATCCTGAATCCACCCTTTGCAGCAGAATGTATCTTTGGATTTGTCAAATTAAATTTAAACATTGAACATGGGAGTGGAAGGTGTGAAGTTTGAACAAGAGGTCAGCTGAGATTCCAACAATATTTTTTACGACATACTGAGCTGGGTTTGTTATTTTGAGTGTATATGTATGGACCTTCATAATCAACACATTTTTGTTGAGACAGGCTTGTGTAACACAGGAACAAAGGACGGAGGGAGCATCCTCGGCTCATGAGCGCTCCTCTGCCAAGAAAAAAATACTTTGTTTTAGCTGTAATTTGTTCCACATCTGCACTTCATTCTTTATCTTGTCCTCTCTGTGCTCCATCTCGGTTGTGGTCGGCCAAATGGCAGGAGTGTGACAAACGTTATAATCTTTGAAACATGCACACTAATACGTTGAAATGATCTCGGAGAGAGATTTTCCTGCATCTCAGTGTTTCTGGAAATAAACAGCGTAGAGTTAATTAGATCTCTGAGAATTGATTTCCATCACATGTTCATCAAATAATTCTCACAGTACAATTAAAGCAGCATATATAGCCATTTTAATGCTAATGCTAAAGTGAATGAAGCATCCAAACAGGCCGTGGTTCTCACCCCAACGTGTCAATTGTACATGCACTTATTCCCACAACCACAATTAGCTGCACAATATTTGGGTGAGAAATTCAACCACTGCACACAGATGCTGTAATAATAATATCATCGTTCAGAACCAAAAGCATGTAGCCCTACTATTGAGTGCGTACATTTATCTATTATATATTTTTCACTCACAAAATGATCTAATGGGAACTAGCTTAAACACTGTTTTTCTAGTGAAAAAATGGATTAAACACATTTTAAGTGCTAGCTAAAAATAGCTATATTGATAGCTAGCTTTTGTTAAAACTTCCATCTAATTCTATGTGGGGTTTTGAAATGTTTCAGTACCATGAGTGGCCACTTGAGGGTGGCTCGGAAAGCGAGTCATTCCCCATAAATTTCCATGTTAAAAAAATTCTAATGTAGAAATTGTACATAAGTTATAGGGAAACACCACCTTCCAGCTTTAGCCTTACTAACAATCAATTTCTGTGCTTACACTTGGATTAACTGGGTGTTAAGGTGGAGTAGGGCCAAAATGGCGATGCATGAGATGGACTCTGTAAGCTTTGCCAGAGCCAGTGAATGCATTTCCAACGGCGTTGACTTTTATCATCGAGCGGCAAAGTGAGAGCACAGTGTATGTGTAAATGTTGAACTGCTCCTTTAAGATTAAAGGAACAGAGCTTCTTGGAACTACATCTTTGAGGAATCCCAGAACAAAAACAGTCATCGGGCCAAGACTTTATACATAAGACTGACTACGACTGACCCTGGAGACCAATGATAGCTGCGTGAGCCTCCCTGTTATTTCGTATTAACACACTGTTTGCACTAACACACTCTGAGGCTCAGCGTTTCACTGGATGTGAAAACCAACACTTCTGTTTGCTGAACCAAGACTTGTGAAACAAAGACCCTGAAGCCTGAAGTGGATTCAGATGTCGCTTTGTGTAACGTTTGCTTTGGTCTGTTTCTGTTTTGCCAACTTGACATTAGGATTATTCAACAAAACTCCATCAACAGCAGCTGTCCGAGGTTAGAGAAGTGACAGGTTGCTGCTTCGAACGCTGAACTTCCTGCTTGTCACTTCCTGGCAGGCTGACAGCTCATATGGTGACAGGCTGTGGTCGAGGTCTCAGTCGTACTTTCCATCAGATGAGGCCTCTCTTCACTTTCAGTGTTCTTGCCTTTATTTTTAAAGACTGGAGTGTTATTTCAAGTTGTAGCTTACCTTGTTTCTTCTCTAATCTGAAGCAGAATGTAGAAATATTTGTAGATGGAAGGCTGAAAAGGAAACGCGGCACTTTTTAAGGCAAATATTTGGCTTCAAATGAACGTTGGACTGCAGCATTCACATAAAAATTAACTAACTGTCCAAAGAAGTTAAGGTTATTTTCACGTTTCCAGTATTTCCTATGCTTTTTCTAACATTATTGCTTCTATCATCACAGGATCCGATGCGGGGAGTAAGTGCAGATTGGACTGAGCCAGAGGGAGAAAGCCTTGGCCCCCAAAACATGGAGGCCCTTGAGGCGTATGCCCAAAATATGGCAGAGAACATTATCCAGCCGCTGATAAGCCAAATGGAAGAGGTGGAACCAGCGCAGTACAGATGTAATCAGGAGCAGGAGATGTTTGCTGAGGAGTTAGCGTCAGTGGTGATGGCGCTCGCTCTGAGGGACGTACTGAGTGTTGAGTGTTCGGGATCAGCTGGGGTAAAGATGGAAAGTGAGACGGGTGGAAAACACTCGTTGGACATGGACACACAGATGGATCCAGTTAAAGACGTCCACCACCCACCTCTGTCCCAATCCGGGCTCCCCATTGCTGGATCCCTCGATTACCCGGACGCCCCTCCGACCACGCCGCTCCTCCCCGAGCTGGAGAGGAGCAGACACAGCTTTGCACGGAAGCTGAAAGGAGGCCTGGCAAAGGTTTTCCTGCCCTCACCGCCTCCGCCTACTCCGAAGGAGACAGAGAACAGCTCAGGCTGCACCATCGGCGACCCACGGGTGGAGTTGATGGAGCATCTAATGCAGTCTCTATCCACAGATGATCTGGAAGTTGGGTGTCAGCTCAGAGGTGGCGTGGAGGCCTTTGCAGAGGTTCTGTCATGTGATATCATGGAGTGGGTCCTGAGGGAGGAAAACAGAGAGCTGATGGAGAAGGACGCTGATCTTCATGTCCTGGCGCACCAGCTGGCAGAAACCATCATCACCTCCTCTCTGGACGAAGCCAAAAGGCTCGAGTAGCATTTCAGTGTCATTCACAGGGTTAAGAACCGATATCTGCAGGAATATTGATCTTCATCTGAAGTTATTTAGATTTTGTTCCCCATAAAATTAAAATGAAGCCAAAAGTGTGACCGCTAATTTGAAAAACCTACACCTCAGACCAGTCATCATCCAGCATCCATATCAGGATCCAATGATGCTGTGGATGCACATGATCCCGAAACAATGACTTCTCTAAGCCTGAGCTCATTTCAGAGGGGCTGAGGTGATCAGGAAAACTGCCAGGCTGAAGAAAAGGGACCACCGGTGATGGTCAAGTCCTTTCTTCTGACACAAAACCACCCTGGCTTCCTTCAGTCCAGACCGGCTTCAACACAGGACATGTTGTCTTTGTTCTATTTTAAATTTAAATGTGTGATTTTAATCACTATTAATCAACTATTGTAGCTGTTTAAATTTACAACTTTTGTGTGGGTTGTGCATTGGCTGTGAATGGACTCCACCCGCAGTAACTGCATATGACCTATAGATGGAGGCAAAGGAAAAATGTTCCTCTGTGTTTACAGCTTAAAGACAACAAGGTTAAATTACCACAGCTCACACAGTAAACATATTAATGTGTCGGGCTGAGGAAGGTTCTGGTGAAGTACAGACTAACCAGAGTAAGAACAGTGAATGTCTGATGAAGTTGTGCAGCCTCACAATCTAAATGCCAAGTGATGCATTCATGCCCTGCTCCGGCCAGAATCTGGCATTTGGGATGAATTTGTGTTCTGGCTTGAAAAGCCACAACTTACTTAACTTCTTGAGGTCAGATCCGGAAAAAATGGGAGACACGGTTCTTAACGGAACAGTGATGTGATCCTGAGGAGGGATCTTTAGTCAGAGAAGGCCAAAGATACTAAAACTCTGCTGAACTCTGGAATAAAGACTTTTATTGTTCTTCTGAGTCATCGTCACTAAGAGCTCACACACACACACACACATGGTCAGGCTGGAGAAAATGGGTAACCAGGGCACACACAGACTTCTGTTTGCATGAACATGCATGTGCAGATGATACAAAGCACTTTTCTCCTGGACACAGATGCACAGATGAGTGGGAGAAGAGTGTGTGTACAAATAGGAGTGTGTGTTACAGCTGACCCGTCATCTGGGTGGGATAATCAACAAAAGGTTTCAGCACAAAAACTCATAGCATATGCAAAAAAGCTGGGTCCACTCTGATGTTAACAGCCACAGCAGCGACTTTTCACACGCACACTGACGGCCCTCGTTGATTTAAAGGCTCCTCGACGCCACTTTTTTGTGATGCCCCCCCGCCCACCCCCTGCTGTGAAAACAGCCCTGTCCCCCACTCACAATGAGCAGGAAGGTCATTCTGAACAACGATTAAGTGGATGAGCCTCCGTTTAGCATGTTAGCACTGCCTTAGTGAGCATTTAACATGACAATGTTAAAGGTCTTAGCTCAGAGTGTCGATGAAGACTCTCAGTCATCCAGGTCAAGAGCTGGCAGCAGGGCAGCAGTACTCAACTGAACTGAGGAACCTTCTGAATCATAACTATACCAAAGGCCACTATAGGCTACATCCTTCAAAGGCGCCTGAAGTGGGCCTATTGTCTGGAATGTCTTTGCTTTCCTGAGATATTAAGTGGGTTTCTAAGAAACTGGGATGGACATGATGTCACAGAGACCTTTGACTCAAGTCAGAGGCTGATTACATCACAGCAGGACCAACAAAGGCCGTCCAATTTCGAAGGCTCCTTTAAATGTGGCCGGAGGAGCATGCAACAGGTGGTCACACCTCCACAGGATGCATCCATCAAAAGCCTAAACTGAGATGTCGCTGAAGCCGATCTTCGTCATTGGAATCACACATCATACATATATGCAAACAACAACACACACACTGACTTGGCTTCAGTACGTGATAGTCCCTTTGCTCTGACACATAATATGTCATGGAATGCTCAGTCTGAACTTTTAACTCCCACTGCTGAGCGCCATTATGTTTTCTTACCACGGGACTCTTGCTAACCGACACACATACACACACACACACACACACACACACACACATACATAGATAAGCTGCAGGGCTGGGTGGACAGCTGCAGTGTCAGAGGACACACACACACTCACACACTCACATCTGGAATAATGCTTGTTGTGTTGTCAGGTGGTTTGTTGCCAGAAAAAGAGAGGGAGGAGAGGGGAAAGGGAAGGAGCGCGATGACACACGGAGGATGTATGGCAGGATAGTTGCTGCATAATATGGCGGGAAATTATTGGCAGAGACACTTAATCTGTTCGTCTCTCTGAGGAGGAAGGTGAAGCATCCACCCTGAAACAAATGGGACAGCACCGTATCTAAGGTAACGACAAAAAAATGTCTGTTCAAGCCACAGAGGTTGTGACCTCCCATGTTGTAGCCATAGTCTGTGCATGCATGGACAGCATGGCTCTGCTTGCAGGTGCAGCCATATTGGAAAAGGACGCCATTTTTAAACCAGAGTCAGACGTTGAGAGGTGAAGCAGCAGAGCTGTGGAAGGATCTGACTGAGGACAGGTTTGAACATCCACCCATCTACCCTACACCAACCGAGCCCTAAGCTAACCTGTAACCTGTATTACTGCTAACATTAGCTTCCTAAGCAGCTATTTTACCACCACGTGGAGTTTTAAAACAAGCTAAGGTCTCCAAACTGACGTTATTGAACTAGATATGACTACATGTGACACTGCAGATGATCTATTGTGTATTAAACTGACACCGTAAAACTGCTGATTGCAAAATACTTCACGGAAGTTCTTGATTCTTGTCTTTTCTGCTCAGAACCAGTTCTCAGCTCGGTCCATCTAACTTGCTTTGACTGCGTATCAAATGCAGTGAGGATGTGTTTCCTTTGTTGTGGTTCTGCCATCAGTCCCAGGTCAAACCAAACATTTGTTTCCAGTTTCATTTCCACATGAGTTTGATTGCCTCCATCAGATAGTTCACACAGTGTCAGTTCAGATCATAAAGATTTCTAAACAATAAAGAGTAATATGTTGATCTTGAGGTAGATGGAGATAAACTATGCCTAAGTCTGATTTTTTCCTACAAAATAAAAGCCTGGGAGACTTGAAAACTCTGGAAATGCAATTTGAACCCCACACATCAATCTTCACCGTCGGTCTAGGTGGCTGCAGGAACAGCGTTTCAGGGCCGCCGTCAGTCTGTTTTATGGGGGGGGGGGTACCGCTGGCTACCGGCTCAGAGTTCGTAAATCAGAGAAGGCTGGGATTAGTGCGCCTGTGGAGTGGAGAATGCAGGCTTCAGCTATGAGCCACAAGAGGCTCTGCTCTGGTTTTAATCCACGGGAGCGCACTGATGATTAATCGTTATATTTGTAGGACAAGCAGCCAAGCAAAGTCACTCAGAATGTTAGGAATGTGGCCTTCAAAATAAATGCATGATCTTCTGGCCTTTTAGATGTGAACATATTTGCATAATTGTCCTTTGCCTGCAAACTTTCTTCTATGCTGTGTCTCATGTGATTAGTACATTTTGCTGAAGCTACGCCGAGAACAGCGCTTTGAGGTTAATGCTAAAACCAGCTAACATGCTAACAACAAGGACAGCTATTATAGATTATCTTAATTTCTGTGAATTATAGGCTAAAATTAGTGGGGACTTTTTTTGAAGGTAGGGTAGGAGATTTTGAAAACTCAGTGAGAGTCAGCCAGATTTGGAAAGTAAACACACGCCCCTTTCTCTCAGAGCTCACCCTGAAGCCACACCTCCCAATCACATGGACGCACATTATCTGAAGACGAGCCGCGGTCTGTGACTTCGGCCATCATGCACGTACCTCTCTGGTGCGCGCAGAGCAGGAAGAGAGTGACAACCAGCCAATACTCAGCGCAGGGTCCACCCGGAGGATTGGCTGATGTTTTTAGCGTTTTATAGCTTCCACAGATGATTCATAGTCTTCGTTTTAAAGCGAAACTGCCGAACTAATTGGTTGCTATCTGATTGTAAAGAGAAGTTACACTAATTTAACAAAAAGTGCATCAGAATGAAATCTCCTACCCTACCTTTAAAACACATTATGAAGTGTTATGAGTGGAGGTCCAGTGGACCCAAAAGCAGGCAACAACTAAAGTAGAGCATAAAACCAAAACTCTCTCAAACAAAACCACTGACGAAACACTGTGAAATAACTAAACTAACAAAAGAGAACACCACAACAAACCTAACAACACAGGGCGCCCTGTGGACACTGGAAACTTCAGGAGTAATGCCGGGCGACAACAAAACACAGCACACAGGACAAACTCAGAAAGGGGAGCACCGGACTAAAATACAGAAACACAAAAACACAGGTGACAACAACAAGGCCGGGTAATCAACAAGAGGAAGTTAAAGAGACAACAAAACACAAGGAAATATATTTTCAAAATAAAACAGGAAACAACATGAAGACAACGTGTCACTTTTTGAACGTGGATTTGTGTCTGGCAGAAGTTACAGAGAGCGGCCACATCATGGAGAAGGTGGACATGTGACACGTCACAGTGTGAAACACTGGTCTGACGGGCGTGTGTTGTGACAGCTGTGAGATACAGGCGGCTAATGGAGGAATTCATAAACTGTTCATCCACACCTTCAGGCTGCACCACACCAGTGTGGTGTCATCTGGAACGCATGGAAAGCTTCATCTGCTGCTCTAATATAACCCAGAAACAGGCTGATGTGTTTCCACTGGTGGCAGCACCCGCCCTCCAGCTCTTCACCTCACATCCTAAACACTGTCACTTCCATTACAGCAGCCACTTCTGTAGACATGGAGAGTATTTGACACTTCTTTCAACTCTGCTTTACAGAGACGGGAAGTTTAACCATCTGGGACTTTAGATTCGGTTCAGATTTGATTCTTCTGCAGACTGTATCAGCCTCTTCTTCTTCTTCTTCTCCTCCTTCTTCTTCTCCTTCTTCTTCTTCTTCTTCTTCCTGGCCACCGGGGCTTCAGGTCATGTCACGTCCCTGCAGGCTGCAGATAGATTGATTTCACATCTGGAGCAGAAGCCACTGGAGCTCCGGGTTTATCTGTGCAACAGATACAACTCAGAGGGTAAGAAAAGGTCTTGGATTGCATCGCCGCCGTCATCCACCCTTCAAAGCATGGAGCGAGAAAAAAGCCGTCACGCTGCTGACGTGTCCCGCTGCTGAACTGAGCTCCATTTTCTCTGGTTTCTTGTGCAGCTTCAGCTGCCTCCCTGATGGTTCAGAGCTGCCCGGCCGGCCTCCACACACACACTACTCATGATAATGAAACAAAGGAATTGTTTAGCGCTGAACTGTAAACACTGTGTCTCCTTCCTCCACAGCCTTTTTATTGTGCGTTTAGGGCTGCTCCATTATTCTGCATCAGAAGACGAGCCAAGCTAATAAAGATAATAATAATAAAAGGGGAGTTTTTGGTGATTTAAGGCAGGATGGAGGCCACGGCGGGCATGTGAGGGCCTCGCGTTCGGCTGCCTGGATGCTGCAGCGTAGCTCTGTGCTGCTTTTGGAAAGCCAAGTTCAAATATTTAACTGTGGCTGCGGTGATAAACTGCGGGGCGTTGGGTAAATATTTGTCTCTCAAACAGTGTAAAGCTCCAAAATAGACCACAGACATACACACAAACAGCGAGGCAGCAGCTCGGAGATTAACAAGAGGAGTTATTTTATGATTAAAACAATAAGCAAACAGAGGCGGCAACAACTATTCTTTTGTTATTGATTCATCGGCTGAAAATAAATTCAGTCTAAAATGTTAGAAAACAACCTAATAAAACACTTTGCTTCTGTATTTTGTGATAATAAACGGGAAAATATGAATATTTGAGGAGCTGAAGCAAGCGTGGAAAAATCAATGTGAATTTCATGCGTATTAAAAAGGTCAAACATGGGGAGAGCGCCCTCTACCAGGTCAACCTGAAACTGAAAGAGAACAAATGTTTTTCAAATGTATTTCACTTAAATTAAATGTGAATTAAATGTGAATTACTCAAACCAAATCTATCGTGGTGATATTCTGTCTGACAAAAAGCATCAAATAATCCAAAGTTTGTAGTTCTTTAAAGGTTGTTTCCAAGCAAACTAGCTACTAGCTAACAAGCTAATCTACACCTTTTGTTGTCCTGGAGGTCCTCCTAAGATGCAATGGCAGCATAATAATTTTGGTTAAGTATAAACAGGAATAAGTCTAATAAAAATAAAACTCACAAAATCAAACAAACATTTTTTAATTGCTTAATCTGGGCTAATTCTTGCTGTTGCCTTCTTGCTCTTCTTCTTCTACAGCAGAAAATGTTTCTCTGTTTTAGAAAATAGTAAAAATAACAATAAATCTGCAACGTATTGTAATTGTTGTAGCCCGAATTTTTTTGATGATTGGAAGATGATCTGTTTAACCTGTTGCTAACATTCGGTAATTGTGGATTTAAAATTAAGATTATTTCAGATTATCACAAAAAATAGGCCAAACTGTAACACGTTTTTTTCTTAATAAAGAGAATTTGAGCAACACTATTTACTTTAAATTACTATATTATTATTAATGTATTTAAGTGTGTGTGTGTGTGTGTGTGATCATTTGTTTGTTATGTTATTCTTGGTCTGTGCATGGCGTTAGTGTCCCGTACCCAGAGGCAGTTTTGAAACTGAAAGAAAGTGTGTGTGTGTGTGTGTGTGTGTGTGTGTGTGTGTGTGTGTGAGAGAGAGAGAGAGAGCGCATTCCTCCACAGCTCCAGGGTGATGAAGAGGTTAAAGCTGGATCCATACTCCGCGAGACAAAGACATTTTCCCCCCCTGCAGACGTTACGCCCACAAAATGACGTCATTTTTTGTCTCTGACCGCCCGCTGATCCGCACTCCTGTGCACAGGGTCCGGGCCGAACTTTGTCTTTCAAGGCTGTGCGGCAACCATGCTGTGATTGGTCGGAATTTATTGTGGGCGTGATGAAGTGGAGAAGCGCAAGAGCCTCTCCAGGTATATAGGTAGGTGTATAAACAGCACTGATTCAACAGATTTAGATAAGACCATACCGGTTTTGCATGATGAGCAATAAAAGAAAGAAAGAAAGGCAAGTCAGGGTGATTTGTCACCAATAACTCCAGACAGCCATTCACACATACCAGATGGTGACTGTTATTACCATTCTATATACTCCTACATACCCGGGCATAATAGGCTCGTTAACAGTGTCTGTATATCTTTGCTATTGTTACTTTAAATGTCGCATTTTCACAACTCATCGCCGGACATCTCACGCTGTTGCAGGCACCCTCTCTGTATAATGCCCTCTTGCCATGGCACATGTCCTTGTGGTGTGTTAAAAAACTCAGTAAAGTCTTTCCTTATAGTTTAGTGGGCGGGCCGCATGAGGAGTTCTGCACACACGCGTCTCGCGGAGTATGGTACCTCAGTGCGGAAAAGACCTTTTTTTTGTATCTCTTACCACCCGTGGAGCGCGTTCTCCGCTCTTTGTCTCGCGGAGTATGGATCCAGCTTAAGCCAGCCCCTCTCTCCGCTGCGCTCCTCTCTCGGTTGCAGCCCACCAGTCCAGCTGCCTCCTTCTGCAGCTCCAGTCCCACTTTACTCACCAGCTGAGCCCTGAGCAGACATGGACACCTCCAAACCTTAACCTCCAGCTCCAGCTCAGCCTCTCCTCCGCCTCTGCGCCCTGCCGGCACCATGGAAATCTAACTCCGCTCCACTCTCCCTGCGCTCCGGCGGTCAGCTCTGTGGAAGCCTTATTGTTGTTTTGCTGTTTCCCTTCCACCTCCTCTCGTGTTTTCTGGTCTACTCATGCGTCGGGAATGCCATGGCCACTCCGAGCGCACAGCAGCAACAGCAGCACCAGGATTATTTCAGATCGGTGAGCAGCGAGTCCACCACCTACATGATGGTCCCGACCGGCGGGCCGAGCGGGACTGCGCGCCGGGAAGCGCCGTCCAAGATGTGGGTGGCTATGGTGGTTATAGTGGTGGTGGTGTTGCAGATCGCCTCCACCACGGGGCTGTTTGTGTACCTGAACATGTCCATATCACAGGTAAGAGCTGCTTTGTGGAGAAAGTCTTGAACATGTATCACTGCTTGGGTTTAAAATGACTGCTAATCTGTGCGCAATATCAATTTTGGTGCAGTTTGTAGGAGTCATTTCATGTCTTGGCCCCGTAGTTTGACTTGCCAGGCGCTTGGAAATCATGTTCGCCTGAATGGACTTGTTGAACAATGCAATCTAGGCAGTAGCTGGAGGATATTAAGCAGCCTGTCAGTCCACAGGAGGAGCAGGAGCAGCAGTTTATCCAACACAACCGGTTCAGTCGTGTGCGTAAAAGAACATATTGGAGCTATTTGGAGAGGCAGAAAGCAGGCAGAGGGTTTTTGAGGGGGTTGCAGATGTTTGCAGAGGTGAAATATGCAGGTCAGTGGTGGAGGTGAGCTGCTTCCATTAAAGCCATATAATCCCCTGATATAATCACTTAAGGTGCCTGTGAAACTGGGTGGAGGGGCAACATATGGGGACTAATTTTCTTATCAGACTGAGATGTAAGGGTGGGCTGTGACACACGGAGTCTTCACAAGCAGCATCAGGGATGAAGGAGGCTGATGTAGGATCCTGATGATGCTCAAATTCTAGCGAGAGGCCCGTTTGAACCGCGCTGCTGCTCTCTCCAGGAAACTGGCTTCAGTGGAGAGCTGTGGATTTCCACATGAGGCTTTGGCGCTGCTGAAAGGTGCCACGCATGAGAGGGGGAAGCTGATATATTGCGTACTGTATGCTTTTCATTTCTGGGTTTTCCCCCCTCTCTTTGCTTTAAGAGATTTTGCTGATGCTTTCAATCCACATCATGTCGTCAGCATGGAGGCAATTCAAGCTCAATAAATATGCTGATTGATTGGTGAAAGGTGCGATCTGACAGCACGGACTGTCGATAAAGAAGGACGAACTCTCCTTTACGTCCTGAAGAGCAGTGTGACTCCAAAGGTGGAGCAAAAATGGAGAACTGTCCACCTTAAACATTTAACCCTTGTGTAGGAACTGCTGGTTTAGAACACTACTTCCTAACAAACTTCACTGCCATTTTCCTTGTTGTAGGACTCAGGTCCACCTTTCTGCTGTCCTTAAAGGTCTCATTCCATATTTTAGGAGTTAATCCTAATCAAGAGGATGCTAATAATCAGGCAGATTATTAATAATCAGGTAGATTATTAGCATAGCTAATAATAGGCTCATTATAAAGATACATTTACAAAATGGAATCAAAATGTAGCATGGAGATACATGGCTGTGTGTCGGCAGCCATGAGTGGAAAATACACAGCCGCATATCAAACTTTCTCTGTCTGTTTCCAATCGGCACAAAAACATTCTGCGTCAGCTGCTCCTACTGTAACAACAATGCAGGTCTTTATTTTATTCTAATAACGACGCAACAAGTGAGTCTTCAGGTATGTGTGTGGCTGAAAAGGTTGATTTAAACTCATTAAGGAAGCAGGAAGTGGCTTAAGGAACAGTGTGGAGATGAAACTGGACAGAGACGAAATGAAAAACACGGAGCTATGTATCTGCATGTGGGGAATCCCCCGGTTCTCATGCGAAGGCCGGCTATTTTTAATCTGGAAACAGGCCCTTCTTTGAGTCTGCGGTGGTGTTGCAGCCTCATGCCAGCCTGCTTTCAAAACAAAAGGTATTCTGGACAAAGAGGAATTCTCCAGCGCTGCCTCAGAGCTGCGCCGTTCACACAAACACATGTAAACACTGTAAACACCGCTGCTGTGTGTGTGTGTGTGTTCTCAGCTGCTGGATCAAGCACATTGTGCAAAGCAGCTGTTCACTTTACACTGTAAAAAGAACGCTGCATAAGTTTGGGGTGTAAAACCTGCAGGGGTGAGAATCAGGTCACCATGAGAAGCAGCAGGATTTTCTGTCCCGGAGCTTATCAATCAATTTTATTGATTCTTAGCTTTATTTCACAACGTCAGCCCAACTCACAGCAGATCGAAAAATTCACCAAAACCTGGAAACGGATCCACCTGTCACTCAAAGTGGCCCCGCCCATAATTAATCATCAATAGAGATCAAAACAGTTTTTGTACCAGGCTTTAAACATGTTTATTCTTGCTGTAGAGTAAGTGTTTAGAGTAGGCGTTTTAACACAGAGGTCTATGGGTGCTGGAACCAGCCCTCTAGTGGACACTCATGGAACTGCAGTTTTTGGCACGGCGTGTGATTTAAGGTTTATCTGGTCCCCAAAACACCACTTAATACGACATTAATAAAAAGAATAAAAAAGACATTAATAGGACATTAATAAGACATTAATAAGACATTAATAGGACGTTAATAAGACATTGGACCACACCATCTAAACTAACATCAGGAAGCTCTTTGTTAATTGAGGTCAGGTTTTTTGTCGCCCTCGGTCTTGCTCACTGCGGACTCGGCCTCTGTCACATCAGTACATTCTCGTCCTTTCGTGCTATTTGTGTTGATTTGTGTGAAATTTGGGGCCTTTCTGTGTAATCTCTGTGTGAGATTGGCATTCCATTCCTCACACTTCACTGGTCCACTCTATTATTGTTTGGGTTCACTGATAGGCTCTGACTCACTCTTACATGCAACAATAGACTTGTGTGTGTGTGTGTGTGGTCTGCTGTTTTCCGTCCCTGTTTGTGTAGTTTAAGTGTGTGTTTGTGCGTGTGTGTTCTCATGATTTTATCTGACCAGATGACTTCCAGGCTTTTTAAAAAAAAAAAATGAACAGAATCCTCAGAAAGATTGAAACATTTCAGAGCTGCACGGCGCTCACACAGGATCCGGGTTCTTGTTTAGAGTCGGGTCAGATTTTAGGAGGATCAGGTGTTAGCATCAGGTTTATGGTTAACATGACAAGACTTAGAAGATGTGATGGCGTTGCCATATCAGGAGCTCTTAGCTCTTTGACATTTATATCATTACATTGTAAAAAAATGATTGCCAGGCAGGGTCTCAGCTTTAAATGTGATTTAAGATTTACAGATTTCTGTCTGAGAGGATATAAAAGTCTGTGTTACGAATCATTTTGTCTTCGACGCTCTAAATCGATCCGTTTTTTCCACACACAGTGCAGCTTGTATTTCTTTGTTTTAGAAAAAACGAGCACCGAACACTGGATATTTGTTTTATTTGTGGCTGAATGTCTGAGGTCTATATTTCTAGGATTATTCATTTACTGTTCATCCTCTTCTACTGGATCAATAATCAATGAGGCATCAGAGATGGCATCAGTAACTAAAGACAAAAGCCCTGACTAACAACTCTGATGGCTGTGTACAGGTGACAGCAGCGACCATGCAGCTGTTGTGAATGTAATCAGCATTTCATGACTGACACAAGGAAACAAGGGAAATTCTTTAACCCAAGAATGATCGAAATACAAGGTCAAAGGTCAACGTGACCTCAGAAAACATGCAAACACAACAGCCTAACAAGGCTTTCAGGGAAGTGTCTCTAAATTTGGTGTAAAAAAATATATCATGAATTCAAAGGGTGTACGATAAAATCAGCTCACACCGGGCCTGTGGACATCAAGGTGTGAACTCTGAGGTGAACAGTAAATAGGTGCTAATATGCTAAAATGCTAATATCAGCTCAAACACAGAGTCCAGCCTCCTGTGTGGCCTCCGCAGGCATTTGTGATGCAGCACAGTATAGTCCTATTAGTGCATGAATCTGCTCTGTGTGTGTCTGTTCATCCCAGACTTTCACACTGGATTGGTTTTTATTGGTGAAGTTGCCCTAAGAATGGAAGTGTGTGTGTGTGTGTGTGTGTGTGTGTGTGTGTGTGTGTGTGTGTGTGTGTGTGAAACACATGTGCCTTACAGGGGGTTTGTTGTCACTGGGTGGCCGAGTGTGTATGAGTGTGTGTGTGTGTGACACAGGTGCACAAACACATGGTTGTATGTTCCTGATAAGCCAACATTTTTAAGTCACAACAAATCCATCACTGCAAAATATTTAGATTTAATTCAAAGCTACTATTAACTCGACCCCCCCCAACCAGACTCCATTGCCAAAATACACAAAACTCCCTCTCTCTCTCTCCCTCTCCCTCTCCCTCTCCCTCTCTCTCTCTCCCTCTCTCCCTCTCTCTCTCTTTCTTTCTGCCTTTTCACCTCCCGCCCCCCCCGCAGTCTCTGCGTGTTATGCTTCAGGTCCACATCGGAGAATCGAGTTACAGTCAGTTTTAGGGCTCAAGGGTGGGACGAATATTTCAGGAGTGACACAAGCAGTTTCTCTTTCCTCCTTTTATGAGGCAGGAGTTTAGAAGCTAAGTGGTTCTCTGGCAGTGTGTGTGTGTGTTGCATGCATCTAAACAGGTCTTGGGCACCGCTCAGAAGTTACGTAAGATGTTTATGTGGATGTAAAACATATAATGAAGAGGAGAAAACACATGCATATGTACGTGATCACAGCACAGTGAAGGACAGATATTTGGATTATTTTGGCATGGTCAACATGCTGTCAGTCAAATAATCTCATGAAAGTTCTGAAGTTGGCTGGAGCGCTCAAACTATTCTGGTCCTTTTCTGTCCAGAGTTGTTTGTTTATTTTATTTTTTTTTTGGGGGGGGGGGGAGGGGGGCACAATCCTCAGATGATGGTGGGGAGAATAGGGCGAGTTCTGCCTGACGGGGTCTCTGCTCAGACCTGCCTGCATGCTGGTTGTTTTCATAGCTAGGTCAATTGGACGAGGATGAAAAGGGGGATTAGAGCGATCACAGATCACAGAGGCGAGGTATGAGCTGCACTGGAAGATTGAAACTCAAGTGATCAGTGCAGAGAAATCAGAAACAGCAACACAACTAAGTCTTTAAAGCCACTGAACAGCAGGTCTGTCTGCAGCTCTTTCACCGTTACTTCAAATTGTAGTTGATTGGCTTGATCTGGTTTCAGTTGTGTTGTTTACATTCAGCTTCTATGGCAACCCCAACCACAAAGTGTTACTTAAAAAAGTCAAGCACTACTATCCTATACTATCGTCGTGCTAGGCTAGAGGCTAGCTGTATCTGTTTATCAGTCTAGTACAAATGCATAGTTTTTGTCACATATAAATCGGTGTTTTTGAGCCCATTTTACATCGTTTCTGTTTCTTCTGTTTGTCTTTGCCAATAAAGGAGATGAGGTAATGTTTAAATACTTTTGAGCCCAAGATTTATTAGCTGAGACATAATATAACATAAATAAAATGTAAAGAAAACATCTCAAAAATCACATAAATCCTGATGCTGAAATGATGAAAATGCACAAGATCAGAGTTTCCTGCTTCACATCATGCCATATATATATATATATATATATATATATATATATATATATATAGGTATAGACCCACCACACACACACAGGCGACACACACACACGACCTTGGTTTAACAGCTCGACACGTGAAGTCAGGATATTTGTGTTCCCACGTTGGAATGCTCATTAGGATGTGGCCACAGCTGTGTGTGTGTGTGTGTGTGTGTGTGTGTGCCAACAGCTGGTGCTGCGCCGCGTGTTATCTCCTTGTTTGCTCCGTCAACATGGCTATAAAGAGCTGATAAATGCTGGTCATTAGATGTGAGGACGCTGAAGCTCCTTATAGACACATGCTACATCTGCTAACTGCTATCAGTGCTGCTCCACTCGCTGTTCGCCCGGCAGCATTGTTATGGTTCCTTCTTATCTTTACAGCTTGTTACCTGCACCTTTAACTCAACCTCCTGGATTTAAAGGGACTGTTCCACATTTTTTGAACACATGGTGCTGATTTAACATCACTGCATAGAACATTCTTATCATATCATACAAACATCCTCTACAAAAGTTACCTTAAGTGCTTCTTACCAAGCTAAACCTACACATGTACCTTCATAGAGTTAAAGCTACAGCACAAAATGTTTTTCTCCACCTACTGGCCGTGAGAGGAACTACATATCATGGGGCTCCCCACACAGTACGCTATCAAACGGAAACATCTGTAGCTCATCCTAGCTTAGACCACATCCATGATGAACTGAGTGAACTTTTTGAGTAACCTTACTGATGAAGCTTTATAGCATAAAATACAGAGATTTACCTGGCACTCATAGGGTTAATCACTCAGTCAGATGTATATTAATAAACTAAAGTTCAACTATTTGGTCTTTTATGCAGTTTTTTGGCTTTAGATGAGAGTATTTGTTTATTAAATGACTCAATAATGGAGCTCATGTTTGCGAAGGCAAACAGCTGCAGATCTCACAGGGAAACAGATGATTATTAATGTAACAGCTATAAATTGGAAGGATGGACGGCGTCCTCTCGACTATCCATTTCCCCCTCATTTCCCATCTTCGCCATATGGCTCCCATCATAAGGCAACCAAATCCTTCCTATAAGTTCCCTATCATACTCAGAAGCAGAGGTGGAAAACAAGCTGCTTTGCCCTGTTGGAATGTGTACAGTATAACCACAGCTGAACCTTGACTGTGGTGGAGGAAAGAAAAGGGGGAACGTGGAAAATTATTTGTCAAAGACGACTGTTCCTGTTCAGGCTTTGACAGCTGAAGGCTGAAAGTAAAGACTGTTTTTTATTGTTGTCACGGCTTGTTTTTTAGTAAACAATTTCAATATAAAGCAGTTTTTTGGCTGTTTTTGACATTTCCAGACCTCTTCAAAGGTCTCTGAGAGGGTAAAGACTCAGTCTTAGAGTTAGAATTTCAGCCTATGTCAGGTCAGTAGTTGTTCTTTGTGTGTGTCAGTAGCCAGTGGTTGATTGGATGGAAAGTTCTTTGCTGGTTCTACATGATCTAACCCTGGGAATGGGCACACATCTTTGTGCTGGCACAAGAGCTTGTTAGTGTAAGCTGAAAGTTACACCAGCACACACACACACACTTACACGCACATTGTGATAGCTCTTGTAATAAGATGTACCTGTCCTTACCTGTACCTGTCAGCTCTCATTTCTGTACCAATTAAACAACCCTCTGTGCTGCCTGCTAATCTCCCCTGAGTCTTTCTGCACCTTTGACCCTTCGTTGGCCGTCCTTTTGTCTCCCTCTAATGTCTCACTGACCGCTTTTTATTAAAAGCCCATCATCGTTTAAAGAAAACACACACATTAGCACTGACGTTCCACTTCCTCGGCTCCTCACCGAAGCAAATCTTTGGCTTTGTGTCTCATAAAACAACAGTACCTCGTTAGAGGCTTGTACGGTTCTTGGACATGTGAACGCTCAGGTCATCCATGAATCGATGAGTCAACCTCTGAGCACGGATTTGGCTTTGTGTGCAGCTGCTGAATGGAAAAGCTTAATAGCAAACGCGTTGTGAAAAAAAAGAGGTGAAATCATGAACCTGTCAGGCAGCCGGCTAAATCTTCCTTTTAGGCTGTGACTTTGAGGTAATGTTGTCATTTTTGGTAGATGTTTTTGTCTGTTAAGAGCTGGAGAGCTGAAGTTTGGAAAGCAGATATTGGCTCGATTGCTAACACGGACACTTTAGCTCTCGGGGAAGTTTAGTCTTTAGAAGAACTAATCACCAACCTGGACTGTGTTAGATCCACATCAAGATGAGATGTGACGACATCTGAAAGGAGGACAGTGTCCTCAGGCCTCAGAAAGAATCCATTCACGTGAATGAAAGACTTTATTTTTAATGACTAAATCAAATGTAGTGATCTTATCCAGACTTCTTAGCTGAGCTGTTAACAGATTGGACTTGTTTGGACAAAAGTCCAGAAATAGCTACATGGATGTCTTGGCCTCTGGTAGGAGGAGATAAAAATCTCGGTGGAATATTATGAAAACATTTGTCCGATCTGGGATCGGGGCTTCCAAAATATTATGAGCATTGAGCAATGGCCAAGAAACCTCTAGATTGGGACTGATAGAGGGGTTTGAAGTAGATATTTTTAGACGGAAGTCACGGTGAGGCAACGGTCTTTGGTTTCACTTGATCATTCTGAACAAAATGTTCACTGAATTCATTGTTTAACTTGGCCAAACTTTGACACTTTGACACCGTACAACTTCAGGATCCATCCACTGGTTGGTGGTTGGGGAGATGTTCAATCAAAGCTGTGTCAAATGCCAGATATTCCCCCCAAATGAGGGTATTGATCAATCGCCAGACTTAGGACGCTGTGGGTCCAATGTCTGTTTTCAGTTAGTTTTTGGGCACCAAAACCACTTGGTTAGGTTTATCCAAGCAAAGACTGGAGAACACGGAGCTTTGTTAAAATGGTTTCAGTCAGTTCAACAGCTGCTCTCCCAATAAAAAAAACACAAAAAATAAGAGCTCGCTTCCTCATCAATGGTTCTCAAATCACAACCATGACCTTCTCATGTGGAGGAAAGAGTTAAGTCATCAGTAAGAAGAGGAATAACTGCAGTGATTCTGGAAAGTTGAGCTGTCAGGGAACAAAGAAACCCATCGGTTCAGATCGCAAACAGGTTCTCTGGCAGGTATGTGAGCTGGCAGCGTCCACAACATTTAACGCCTCTCGTGAGAAGTTAAATGCAACACTTAGCTTAAAAGGCTTAAAGTGGCATCACACTGACATGGCTCTGGAACTTGGTGCAGATGGGGGGGACCTGGATTGATCCAAGTCACGACTGAGAGTCATGGAGAGTCTCTGGAGAATGTCCCGTAGCCAGGAAAAGCTAAACCAACGGGATCCTGGCTGCGCACTTGATCGTGTGTTTCCTGCTTTAACTTTGAGCATTTCAAGCATTTGCAGCCTCATGATCAGTCACAGCTGTAACGACAGCTCATGATAACCTCTGACCTGAGGAGAAAAAGGCTTCGCTGTACTGCTCTTGTAAATGTTTCACTAGTCAGCTGCAGGGGAGAGTTGACCTTTCTCCCTGCAGGTGTCAAGGATCGATTCAGCAGCTATAGTGAGAGCGAGTTCGTCAGAGTATCACAAGTCAACAATGTGTTTATTATGGTGGCTGGTGACAGAACAGGCACTAATCCACGCATGAAAACACACACACATAAACACACACAGGGATGATGTCACTGCATGTGTGTGGTTAAAAAAGGTGAATCTGGCTCTGAGGATCACACACACACACACCGGCCTCCATTTTTAACGAGTAATTCTACCTCACGGCTCTCCTCTCCCTCCTTGTGAGGACCCCACCAGAGAAAACAAAGAGACCGCCTACAATTTGTGCCACTATTATTGTAACACTTGTAAAAGGCTTGCTCCACACTAGAAGCGCATTTACATGACACACACTCGCCCACCCATGCTGGACGTTTTGCACACCCACAGGACCTCACACTGACCTGCGCTGATTCACTTAGGCCCATTGTACCAGACTCAGTGTGTGTCCTCTGGTCCAGCATCTGCCCTGAGCTGGCCTCATTGTGGACCTTTAATTTCCTCAAAGGTGAAAGTGTCAGCTTGTCTGCAGACACGTTAAAAGGCTCTTTGGATGGAGCTAAACCCAGTTGTTTAGTGAAGTAATTCCAGGTTACTTTAGGTAAAAACTGAAAACCCCGACAACAAATGATCTCCAGCTGTTTGCCTGATTTACATTTGTTGTCACGTTACCATCATTACACTTAAATCCAATTGTTAGCTCTCAAGTTCTGGGCTGCCATAAAAGTCCAAATGTCTGGACTGATTGTGCAAGAACTGCAGCCTGAATTCTGGGAAAAGTGTGCGCCTGGAGTCTGGAACACTTGTATTTAGTTGGTGCAACCTCCTCACCTATAATCAACATGAAAGACTCCTGAAACTACATATAAACATGTAGACAGCATGGCTGATGGAGGTATCAACCCACTTCAGACATTTACTTCCAAGGCCGGGGTCCAGGTCCTGTTTAGGACAGTTACTTTGTCAGTTTTGTTATCAGTCGGCCCAGGTTGGGTTTAGCTTTAGCTTTACACCTCTTTGCCTGTATTTGGAGTTTAGGTAGACTGTGATGCTGGAGCCTACGGGTGACACCATGGAAGCTTCATCCATAGTTATTCTTCCATTTGCAACAAGCTTTGCTGCCATTTTTTATCAAAACACTGAAAAGATAACAGATTTTACATACACCTATTCACCTGACTGCAAGATGGCGCATAAACACCCATCTGATTTTTTATTAGTAAACATTAAGGGTTCCCATGTCTGTGAAAACAATTCATTTCCATCTTTGTCAGCCCAGCTGAGGAGATGAAGTTGGAGTGGCAGTGTGATGATATTGGCATCACAATGACCCACGAACCTTCAGGCTTTTGAACGCACCACAGGTCAACTAAAGTGACGACAGCGTGCACTAAAAAAAACTCAACAAATGCTAAAATGAATCTTTGTCAGCTGGTAATGAGTCCAAAATTATTCTGATGATTAACCGACAACATGGGGACGACTTCCTGGCGAGTGCTGTGATATGTTTCTGTGGGATTTTAACTCTGATCTCAGCATTTATCTCTCTGCCTGGAGCGTTTCTGTGTGTTCACAGGTGACTGAAACAAACTGGAAAGTCCTGACCTCCTCATTTTCTTTTTCTCTTCCCTTCTTCTCAGAACCTGAAACCTAACCCTTGGAATCAGATTGACTTTATCAGCACCTCTAACAGAGATAAGCAGCTCACATACACATCAACTTACAATAAACACCGTCTGTGTCGTTATCACGAACCGATCTTAACAGATCCTTTTTAACTATACACTAACAGTCTCGATTGTTGTAAGGAACCAGGAAGTAAAAATGGAAGAAAGAAACATCAGCAGGCAGGTCCGCCCCGGCTTTCTTTAAACTTTTATTTAAACTGGAGCTAATCCAGAACAGCAGAAACGACAAAGAAAGGTCAGAGTTCTACACGCAAACGCTGGGAGTGGTATTCTGCAGTCTCACCGTGGGGTTGTGCACATAACCTCAAACACTGGCATGACTACACACACACATACACACACACACATACACACACACACGCACATTGCGCTGTGGGTTGGCAGGTAAAACAGTCACCGCTCAGCACACCAGAGGAGTCAAGCGCTCATACTAGTTTGGCGACTTTGTGCGTTCCTCATTCCTCCTGAGAGGTTCACACACAGGGACGCAGGGACTTTCTGCCACTAATGTCATCGCTGCCTCTAAGCAGAAGCTGTCTGCTCATGTTAAAATGAGTGGGCTTCCTGTGGAGACCAGAGGAACTCCTAAAACTGTCATTATACACTGTGCACAGAATCCAGATCCAGATCACTAACATGTGAGGTGGAAGACGGACCCTTTTATTTGTGTGTCCCCAATAGCTGCGGCCACTGACCAGTGCTAACGTAGCTATACGCCCTCCTGTGGTTGTGCGAGGAAGTGCACAACCACAGTACATGGTCCACAATAGCACTAGCTAACGGCACACTAACGAGAAACAATCTCTCTTTGCACCTTAAATGCATTTAGCAGCAGAATGGAATATTTGATAGCAAGAGCTAGCTAAATGTTCAGATTTCTCCAAATGTGGGGTGTTTTGCTAGCTAACTTTATGCTAACCCATTAGCATGGGTGGATTTGCAGTAGTGTTTGCGAGAGGGTAAAGTCAGTTTTCTCATGTTGACTTTTTTTTATCCTGTTATCAGCTAAAGATTTGGACTCCAGGAAGTAAAAAAACTGCCCCCTAACCCTGGACTCTAATCAACACTTCCCTCCTCAGTTTGAGGACTGCTTTTGGTCTCTATTGCCGCCTCGGGGGAACATCAGCCTCTCGTTTATGTGTGCAGACGTGTTATTTAGACCTTTGGAAGTGTTTCAGCTCTCCTTTTATGCCCTCCTCCTCTCAGCATTTCACACTGCTTAAAAGTTAAAGGCCGAGCCGTAAAAACATGCAGCAATAAAACTGATGTGTGTGCACGTGAGGCTCTCGTACGTTCATGTGATACTCATCTGTGTGCACGTCGGAATGGTCTTTTAAATCAGTGCATTAATCTTCTTTATTCTGTGATTGTGCAAGGTTGATTAAACAAACGAGAGTTCGCCTTCATCAGGATAAAACGCTGCAATCAGCAGTCGCTGAGTTTTTTTTGTTGCATTGGTTTTATACACACTTTGGTCTGAGAGAGCAGAAATCAAGCTTCAAAGACACTCAGAGTGAGGTCACAGTGAGAGGCTTGTTGATGGGAATCAGTGATCGAAGCTTTCATTCTGGTTCCTGTCCTTGAGCAGAAGGGAAAGTCTGCAGCCGTCTGGATGCGATGTGAAATGGCAGCGTTCTGCCGTCATGTGACTCAGGATCCTGTTATTTTTCACTTTTTGTTCATATCACCAAAAACAGCCTCGGCCTTGACAAAGCCGACTCATTTCTACATTTTTTTAAAGACACCTGCTGCTGCTATCAGGGGTGAAATTCACAAAGACCAAACATACATTCCTGGATGACTGGCATCGGAAGGAAAAACAAGCGAGCCATTGAGGTGGGGCAGCTCGGAAGCTGAGGATCAGTTTTTGGTGGTTTTTAATCACCCTTAAGGCCGGGGTAGGGACTTCCTCATGTTTCATGATGAACAGCGAGGATCCAAAGCTCTTTTATTCACACAGGCATTTTATACGTCTGTGTTCTCAGTGTTGAGCTGTTAGATTGAAAGATTATGGAGAGGGGAAGTCCAGCACCTTCCGGTGGAGCACACGGGACGAAAGTTACAAGAACAGCAAATCATTTTTTAAATCCTGTTTGAGGATGTTTCAAAGTCAAGATCGCAACCTAACCGTTTAGTCTGGTGTGAATCGACGAAACAAATATTTAATAACGTGTTTTTACCGTTTGACCGTTTCACTCCACCTCATGTTGAGGTTACAAAAAGCATTTTTCCACTGCAGGAACTCAAAGCAGGAACTTTGGGGCAGACAAAATGTGGCCAGATTAAATTAAGTAAGTTACAGTTCATCATAAATGTTCCGTTTGAGGTACTTTAAACTGCACTAAAAGCTGTTTCCAGGTGTGGAAATGTGCTCAAAAGTGCAAGTTGTTCAAAAATGGCCCATTAAGTTCCTGCAGTGGAGACAGACCTACACTGTTTTACTTATTGAGGCACTTGTTCGGCAGATCATGCTTTGAGTTTTAAGAGGATGCAGCTAGCTTTTCATTTTCCCGGTTACCGTGGTAACGGGTAACACATTGTTCACTTTGATTTCAGTGTCTCTCTAAGAGGCCCTTTTGGTCACTCTGCAAAGGAGCAAAACTGATGCTGACAATGTGAGACCAGGCCCAGGTCTCATGTGGTTGCAGGAACCCACCATTTAAAAAAAATCAGCCGGTTTTTGCTGCCCAATCCTCTAATGATTGTGCTTGGCTTAGATTTTCACAATACTCTCCTGGAAGCTGTTATATATGTGTGTGTGTCTGTGTGCTCTGGCAGGCCTCCTGTGTGTGTGTGTGTGGGGGGGGTGTCTGTCTTTTCACTGCAGACAAAAACTTGGCCCGCGCTGTGGGGTGAGGTAGAAACTCACAGTTTATCCACGGCTCACGGTCAGCGGCCTTTCTACATTTTTTTTGTGTACGTTGGGTAATCAGGAGCGTCTTGTGCGTGGCGTGGTCATCGCTCTCCAACATGATGGATCGCTGTGAAAAGCTGTTAATCATTAAATGTATAACAGGGAAGAATCGGACAGCTTCAACTAATAAATCAATGTCGGCACAGGTCTGGCTGCCTGCCAGCAGCACCCACCCGAGCCTGGGGGGTCTGATAAAGTGGCAAAAACTCACACACACACACACACATTCGACACCAAACTACAGATATAAAGCATAAAGAAAGTTAAACATAAACACACAGAGGCTCATTGTGCAGACTGGGCTGGTTTTTACAGCAGATAGCTGCTGCTTTAGTGCAAAGGTCAGCAGCAACCTACTTCATATTAAATACATGATGTGGACTCATTACTGCCAACAACATAATCACAGAGACCTGTGAGGTAGCATTCATGGATGTTAGAAATGTAAACGTTAGCAGCTGATGATAAATACATGAAGCAAGAAAACATAACAACAAAAAATGAAGCATCAACTCACTCTGCCACACATGCATATGTGAAGTATTTTATCTATATTTACTCCAATAAAACGTGTCAGGAGTGTGGAGTGTCAGCAAGAATCAAAGGGAAGGTGCTTTAGAGACGGTAGCAGTGAAGAAAAGACACGAGGCAGCAGAGATGAAGATGAAGAGGGTCTTTTTAGGAGAGACGAGGACGGATGAGATCAGGAGCGAGGACATATTGGGGTGGTTTGGACATGTGCAGAGGAGGGGTAGTGGTTATATGGGAAGAAGGATGTAAGGATGGAAATGGAGCTGCCGGGCAAGAGGTCAAGAGGAAGGCCAAAGAGGAGATATATGGAGGTCCTGAAAGGGAACGGGGACATCTGAAAGTAGAAGAAGAAGACTGAAAGTCCAATAACAGACTGATGGTATATCAGACACCAGTCCTTCCTCAGGGGTCAGTCAGCTTGAAGCTCTGACAAGTGGACTTAAGACGAGGAAGCACGATTTTTGCTGTTTACATCCAGACACTGATCGATGTGCTGATAAACCTTCTGTAATCACTTACAGACCCGTCCTGCTGCTCCTCTGTCTGATGCCACGTCGAGTCTTGTATTTATCTGCCAAACCTTCCAGAGAGCTTCCCTCCCTCCCTCGGACTCTTTGTTGTAACTCAACATGATGGAGCTGGTTACTCTGTGCTCCTCTCACTGTGTTGTGTTTCACTCCCACATTTGTGTATCTCGCTGCCTCTGTGTTTGGATCAAGTGATTTATGCTCGGTGCCACCGCTAGTGAGGTTTCACCCCACGCTTCATCATGAAATGCACAAAAATATATACCGCCAACTTTCTCTCTGGTTGCCCCCCCCCCCTCAATCTAGCGTCCAGACCTCTGGCCTGCTGGATTTGAGTTACGTGGTCGCCTTCTCCTCTTCCTAATCCCCTCAAATGAGAGTTCTGGACTGCCAAGGAACTCACACACACACACACACAGGTTTCCAAGTGGCCCTCTGAGATATTCTTTTCAGGGTTTGGTGTCCAGCGAGGGCCAATCACACACACACACATAGACACTGAGCAGCAGGCCACACATACATACATACACAAATACACATACATGTGTCCACGCACACACTCACGCAGGGGAGGGAACAGTGCAGCATTGTCTGCTGCTTCCTGAGAGCCGGCATCGGGATCACAGGAGCTCCGTCAGCCTCTCTCTCTCGCTCACTCTCTCTCTCGCTCTCTCTCTCTGGAGTCCAGTCATCCAATTCAGCACGGGCGGCCATGGGAGACCACATGTCTTCTGGCGAGTGGGAGGGGATCCACAATATGTGTGTGTGTGTGTGTGTGTGTTTCCAAAAGCAGGCCAGCAGGGACTACCCCGGTTTAACTTGTGTATCTGGAGAACAGTAGTCATCCATAAATGATTAAAGTTCATGTTCAGATTTGTTGTTCTTTTTGGATGTAAATGTGCAGCAGACCTCTCAGGAATGTTTCGGGTTATTGGAGCTTAGAGGAAGCTGTGAGTTTCCGAGCTGAGATCAGAGCTTTTTATTGACAGAATAATAAAAGTTAGAGGTGGACCTATCAATGTGTTGACGGATTTTGGGGCCATTTTGAATGATTAGCTTCAGCTAACACAGGCAGGCATATCTGCAGACAGCCCAGTGTTGTGTCTGTGGACCCCCTCCATGTATCGTCTATGAATGCAATGTTTCATGGCATACACTGTATATAAAGATGGACGACATGACAGCTCCCAAAGTGAGCTGCAGTAAAGGTCATAAGCCCGATCTCCTGCATGACATCCCAGCCAAGATTATCCGGAGGTATTTAACAACACATAGGAGAGTTACATCAGACCTCGTAAATGTTTTTAGCATTTGTTAGCCGTCCTCTGGCTGCTGAGAGGTGCCCAGCGAGGAGCCGAGGGAAGGACGCACAGAGAAAATATGTCTCTCAGGGGACGAGTGATCTTTGAGAGGTATGATTCTGTAAAAGCACAACTGCAGAACAGATTATGGGCCGCTAGCACACTACAAATCCTCTTCAGGCATTTGTGAATTTGGGAATGAATCAGATCTGTGTCAGAAGTCTGTAAGACACAAAGATGACGTGACGTTTTAGAATCCTACGATCCGAGGCGGGTTACGGATTTGATAGCGTGGGTTGTAACTTATTGAAACGATGAGGCGGTTGTGTCATTTTGGGGTTTGGCTCAGAGGAGAGTCAGGATCTGGCTGCTGTCTGAGAGTCCTCCATCATTGCATGTGGGCGCAGGTCCACGGCCTAAAACCCAATATCACAGCGAATACAGGAAATGACCGACACAAACACCTGAATGAAGATCGACTTTCAATCCTTTGGCTTCAGCTCGAGCGGCGGATGTTGTTGTGATGCAAATCAAGAACTGGATGTGAGTGAAAACTCATGGGTGTGTGTGTGGAATGAAGGTCCAAGCTGCAGCCAGACAGCCAACAGCGGGCGTGGAAGAGAGAGAGAGAGCATACTTGGAAGGAGGAGGCCATCTTGGCTCGGTAGTGGTGTGGACTTCCAGTTAGAGTCAGTCACTTGAGAGTAACCGCATATACAATAAATACAGAAATAACTCCTCGACAGGAACATTTGCACATTTTTACATGAGCGCAAATAAGTTCTGATGTAAAAGTCATTTCAGCTGGAATCAAATGGACCTGGAAGTTTTCAGCGAGGCAGTGTGGAGACAACACACCCACTCCGACTGAAAATGTGGACATAACAATACTTAAAGTTTAACAAACTTCTCCACCGTTTTACATGCAGTCATCCTCACCACCACAAGAAGGCGCTTTGAGAGAACAGATATATTACTCCTACACTTCGTAGTCGCTCATAGTGAAAGTTCAAACCCTCCGATCTCGAAAAGGCTTTTGTTGTGAAGTGTGAGTTTACTTCTTTAGCATTAGCTTAGCAGAAGACAAGTCCAAAATGTTACACCTGCAGGGACAGGTCTCGTATCTTAGCACTTTTGGTTTGTCAAGTGATGGAGGATTGGCTCTAGTCATAAACTGACTCATCTCAACAATTTTTAATAGACAGAGGAGGAACCTTCAATGAATTCATTGCAGTATTACTGGATTTTCATGTTTTCTTCAATCTTACAGAGCTACAAGGTGGATTAGCTAAACATTGCTAGGTTTATACAACCAGGAATACATAGTTACATTAATCCTTTATGTGCAAGAAGCTTTTCCACCATTTTATTAGCACTTAACTATGCGGTGAGTGGAACTTTCTATCATTTGGAAGATTCCTCTCTCCTGCAACCTCACACTGAGATGGCTAAAATGCTAAATATTACTGAAGAGCTGCATTAAACATGCGTCTTGTGTAACACGGTAATGGAGATCAATCAAACATGAGTTTGTTTTTAATTAAAACTTCTAAAATCCTGTTCTGCTATTCAGTGCTAATTAGTAACGGATCGGCTAATCAGGCCTGGCAACAAAACCTGCAGAGCATTACAGACTGAAGGAAAAAGCTGGATTTAACAACAGGGAGGAGGAAACACAGCTTGATGACATTATGCTGCGTGCCTTATGGGTAATTAATACTTTCAGGAATTTGTCTCCCCACTTGAATAGATGTTGGTGAAATTACGTTAAGATGACAAAAAGAGTCTCTCTGTTTAGCCTCTGGCCTCGTTTCCATTCTCTAATGGAGCAGAAAGTTTACTTCTAATCTGAGTGCAGCGATGTGCACGGCTTTATCTCCGCACTGACAGAGTCTGCTTCCCATAATAGATCAAACACTCCCTGCCGGCCTTGTCAAAACGTCATGGACGCACACACACACACATCTTAAAGCTCTTATTCTCACATATTAAAGACACTCCTCAATTACAATGAATCCTTCAACCAGATCCAGCAAAGCAGGGAGTGTGTTTAGACTTCATTTCTGAGCTCGGACTCGCTCATGCATGTGTGACCCTCTCGATCACTTCTCCCTGTGGTAGCTGTCATCACAACAGACACGCTGCGTCTGCCAGGACTCCACTGTCAGCACTTTTATGTTGTGATGTGTCCCGATTGTATGCAGAGGATCTGGGACGACCGACTGTGCTTCCTGCTCCCTCATCACAATACTGAAAGACAACAGGGAGCAGGAGAGAAGCGAGTTTGACTTTTAAAGAAAACGTATTAACCACTACTACTTTTTTATTATGGGTGTAAGAAAAAATCGATTCTGTGAAATATTGCGATATTTTATTTGGAGATACAGGTATCGATTTAAGTTGCGGCTAAATCGATTTTTTTATTAATTATTTATGAGCAGACATTAATTTCAACATCTTACTTTTGTGGTGCACACTGTCTCTTTCAGCATAAAAACAACTTGAATGTGAGATACAGTTGCATTGTGCAATGTTCTTATAATTAAAATAATTATAATTATAAACATTATTAAACATTTTGTTCTTGTGAAAGATGTATTACTAGTATTCAGATGAGGATTCCAAACAAGTTTCCATACTCTTAAAATATATATATATATTTTAAGAGTTTATTTTATATATATACATATATACATATATATACACACATATATATATATATATATATATATATATATATATATATATATATATATATATATATATATATATATATATATATATATATATATATAAAATAAACTCTTAAAATATATATATATTTTAAGAGCATGGAAACTTGTTTGGAAATGTGTATCGTAATATGTATCGTATCGCCAGATTCTTGCCAATACACAGCCTTTATGCTTTAGATGCTTTTGTACTGCAGGAACTGTTTCGGAGTTCCTGTCGGACGAAGCCTCCCCCCCTTTTTTTGTTTGTGTCTGTGAGTTTTTAACCAACACTATACCAGCTAATGTCCCGAGCTAATGCTAACTGCTAACCCAGCATGGTGCAGTGTTCATCTGCAATAGCTGCAGATGATGTTAAGATACAAATATGGCTGAAAAAAACAGGATGGTGACAAATAAATGTGATCAATGTATCGAGTCTAAACAGAAAATCAGACTCATGCATGTTCATGCATGAACATGCGTACGTTACGCCAGCTTTACACGTCTGGTTCACACAAAGTTGAAACTTTTTCTGGGAAATCCGTCCATGTTTGACGCCTCGCTCCTCCCTCCTCAAACTAGACACCAACTTGTAACTGGAATGTGCACCAACAGGAAAAACCTAAACATGTGTGTTTAATTAGACTCATTATGATTTGTCCCTGAAACTGATGTGAAACCATTACAGACGTGAGTCATCTCTTCAGGACTGGACGGGCAGCATGTTGAGATGTGGCCTCGTTTTCTTTCTTTTTTCTCTTCCCCCTAAGAAGCTGAAGTCTTTCCCGTAAACCGCTCTGTCACAGACACACACCGCTATCTTCACACCAGGGACAAACATAGAGTGAGAGAGGCTGGGAAAGGAAGGGGATGACAACGGCACAGAGGGAAAACAAAAGGGGGGCGGGTTTCGCTAGAGAAGCAGAAGTCAGGCGGAAAGAAATTAATAAAAATAAAGAGAAGGGTCGAAGGAGTGCAGCTCCTTAATCTCCCCTCATCTGGGCTTGTTATAGAGTCATTAGCAGAGCTTTCAGACCGTGACGCTGACAGCCTCCCTGTAGGATACACACCAACACACACACACACATATATGCACTCAGCAGCCGGGGGGGAACTGTACATTCGAGTTCCCAAAGACGCCTTAGTCGACCCGCGCTGCTTAAAAATGCCATGAAAACATTTTCTGATTTTCTGCCAAACAGGAGGCGTCACTAAAGCGAGCGGAAACAAACAATTTCCCCTCTGCCCACAGAGGAATTGTTCATTTAATTGTCTTTTATTAGATGCCTTGATATGGATGCGCAGCATGTGTGCGCTCAGGTTTAGCAGAGACATGGTTACATGAGAGGCCGTGTTCCAGCCGCCTGCTGCAGCGCTGCGTCGCTGCCAGGACGTTTTGGTTACACTCATGATATCAGTGCTCGTGCAACGTCCTCTGTCTTTCATTTCTACACCCGTGAGACAAATAAACGGCGTCTCCCGGAGGACAGTTACACTTTCACCAGAGTGAAAGCACATGTAAGAACATCTGCAGCAAATCCAGTGACGCTGCAAAAAATACAAACCACAACAAAAATGTGTCCATCTTTTGTCTTAGATAATAAAAGTCCTAGTTGCTTAACCCTTTCACTACTATAATTATAATCTTTTTTTAATGATTCTGTCAGAAAATGTTCTTTGTATTAATTATTTTTCCAGTTTTGTTGAAAGATGAAATATAACTTTCAAAAGCAGCCACATGTTTGTTATTATGTTATAAATGTCCAGAACAGTGTGTAATAACAAGAGAAGTAAAAAAACTCAAATTTCTCTTTATAAACTATAAATGTGCAGCAACATGACAACAAGAGATTACACACAATGTGGTCATTACCGTAATGAATGCGACCGAAAGAGCCGTTTCTCAGCTTTCAGAATCCGTTGGGATTTTTTCAATAGTGCGAACATAACCAGAGCTACGGTAGTTTGAACAGCGCATGTCAGTTTCTGTCGCCGGCGACAGCTCCGTGTTAGGAGAGTTAGCAGACATTGACAACAGCAGCAGTGAAATGACTTATGTGGCTATGTGCATACGTTACACTCAGAGTCCTCGCCATAGTAGCAGAAAAATGGTGGAGACATTTGTTGCAGACACAAGAATAAGCCAGTGGACCGACACAATGGAGCTAGAATAGCATCTGTTGCACCCACACACTGGTTAACTGTTCACACTTTGCACATGGAAGTGATGAGCGGATGATGATTGTGTTTACATGAACTCACTGCAGTGATTGGAAACAATTAAACATACATTTATAACTATTAAAATAATCGTCCATAGACCAGTAAAGACACTTCCTGTATTAAATGTGTGTTCCTGAAAGATGGCAGTAGAGTGATGTACCTGCTGGACACATATCTTCTATCAACTTTTATTGTTAACCCTTTGTGCTCATCTACATCTTTCATTCATCTCAGCTGAGCTAATGTATATATATATATTTTTTTGCTCCATGTTTAACCCTTTCAGGTGCGTAGCCAGGGAGTGACGGAGGAGTTAAAGTGCCTGAGTTTACTGAATGCTCTGGATAAGGACCAGGACATCCCGGACCAGCTGGCCCAGCTCTTTGGAGAGCCCTGCATCAAACTGGCTGAAGGCATTAAAGCTTACATCTCTAAGGTAAGAAAGAAAATGAAAACCACATGCTCCGAGACCCCGAACCATCCCCGTTTATTCAATAAATATCATTTAGCAGCTAGTGACCTCACATATTAAAATATTGGTGTTGGAGTCCAGTCTCAGAGTGGGCCACATATTGTTGGATATTATTGTGGAAAAGTCGTGCACACCCACATAAAACTTTGAAATTTATAAAACTACTTGGAGCTGGATTAGAGAACTGCTGGTCTGTAGGAGAACAGGGACAGTCGTAACAAACACACAATGCTCCTGCACTCTAAATATAGGTCAACAACGCTAACTGATCAAATCCAGACAGTCATTTTGAACTCCTTCTATAATGACGTCTGTTCAGCCGGCTTAAGAACAGATCGGCCTGGAACGTCTGCAGGGATTTAACCCTTTGGGTGGGAGTAACTGGAGCTTATTTGTCACCGTAACGGAGAAAGTTCAGTAACACTCATCAAATGAATATATTCATGTTCGTACGCCACATGTGTGTCGAATTAACATCCCGTTTGAGAAGATACCGCCCAAAACGTGTTGTCCTGAAGTGACTCAAACACATGGTGAAATTATGATGTGATCTGTTCCTGCTGCTTCCAGAACAGACGGCTTGAATGAACCAATCATGTGGTTCTGACTGTTCTGAGACATTTTGGGGCAGTTTATAGGAATTCATTGGCTGCTTTTTATAATTCAAAACAGCTTTTAATAACAAGAGCCCTTCAATATTACTTCATGGCTTATTTCATGTGCTCGGCCGTGCAGTCATGTGCGCCGCTCCGACAATAAAAAACAAGATCGCTGTCATAGAAACGTACGCTAATACATGACGGACGGTGTGGGAGGGAAACATTATTAGAAGTAAGAGAGCTCTAAGTGAGACACATCATCTGTCATCTGCAGACGTACATTTGCATTCGGCTCATTTCCTGTCATTGGGTGGAGGGGTGGGGGGGTGGTGTTACAGGAGCCAGGCTCAGCTTTAAACCCAGCAGCCTGTGAGAGTTGTGTATACGTGACAAAAACAGTCAATAACTGATAGAAGCAGGTGTAACTCCTAAGGTTTACGTTGGTGTGTGTGTGTGTTTTGTGCCTCCGGGTGTGTTAGGCACATGTCAGCACAGAGGCAGATGTGCCCATACACCTCTGGCAGTGTGTGTGTGTGTTTATGTGTTTGAACTTGCTTTTCATCTCAGTCTGTAAAACTTGACATCTTTATAGGCTTTCTGTTGAATAAACGTGGGCGTCCACTTTCCAAAAAAAGTTCCAGCAGAGTTCCTACTAAAGTGTAAACAAGTCTAGCGGTTAATCAGTGCGTGGGTGCAACTGTTGCTATTTTAGCTCGACTGTGTCCTCCCTGTGGTGTTCTTGTGTTGAACCCTAACCGCAAAACTTTACACAACCACTTGGGGGGGGCTCTGAGATCCCCTCGTCACCACGGTAACCAGAAAAAGGAGGAGAAGCTTGTTGCAGATGCTCGAAACTGAGAAATGTTTCTTAAATAATCATATGTAGGTGTTGTTTCCATTGCAGGAACTCACAGGCCACTTTAGGGCAGCTTGTACCCCTGCAGGAACTTCACCTGTTTTTAGGGTTGTTTTACAATACCCATTGTGGGGGGGCAGGAACCTCTGAGCAGCCTTTAAGAAAAGCGTGTGGTGTGGCTGGATGCTAATGCTAATGCTAACTGTGGCTCAATTGTTCCAGAAGCCACATCAAACTCTTCAAACTGTGCCCACTGATGGATGAGTTTGCTGAGGGGAATCTGTGTCGGTTTCAGCTGAGCTCAGGTTTTTAAGAACACCTGGTTTCTTGGCGTCGACTCAAAGTATCTGTTCAGACAAGTGGCAGTTTTACAGTCTGTGTTTTTGTACGGAGGAGGAATGTCTTTTCCCGCAACTGGTGTCGGTAGCTTGTGTGTATATGGAGGTCTAAAGTTGGCCGTCGTCACATGGCCGCCGCACAAATACAACACACGTTACTGTTGCCAGCGCACACAGCAGACGCGTCTCAGTGCATATGTTGAATCAGCATGAAAATACCAATCAGTCCAGGAAGCTGATTCAAGAATCTCCTGTCTCACACACACAGTCATTCATAAGCCCACAGAGTCGCTCCATTGATATCAGTCATCTCCCTGCAGACACAGCCAGGAGGACTTTTCCCACTAAGTCTGAATGTCTGGATGCTTGCAGCAGTGTGTCTTCAGACCCCCCTCAGCTCATGCTTCCTCACACACTTCCTCACAACCTTCCTCTCTGTCTAGCTTAAATTCTTCATTTTTTTTACCCCCCTCTCTCTCTCTCTCTCTCTGCTCTACTTGTCCGATACAATCAGAGGGCCGCTCCACGCCCCTGCGGTCCTCAGTGGACGGGAACAGGAATGTCTAACTTTTCTTCAGTGTAAATGCAGGAAATGCAGGCGCTCACTGCTGAGAAACACATTTACATCCCATTTACTCTCCTGCAAACATTCACACATGCTCTAACAAGCTAATCCAAATGCAATTAGTCTCCCTGTCAGCACTCACACAGAAGTGGAAGCAGCATGTGAGCCGCTCGGTGGGTTTCTACTTTTATTGATTCCCCCAGTCTGATTAAGAAAAACAACACCGTTTAAAACGTTTTTTTTTTAAAAAAAGGACTCGTGTCAAAAAAGCCAAGATGGTGGTCAGATGGAGCTGGCAGACCGAGTAGGCGCCGTCTCCTTTCTTATAAAATGCATCAGTGAAACCCAGATTTTAAACTGTGGCAGAAATCTGGATCAATTTTCTTTTTTCAAAATATTTTACTAACATCAATGCTGCGGCTGGACGGTAATTGTACCATTTGAATCAGCCCAGCTTAGTTTAATGAAGCAATCAAAGCCTTAATGACTGACCTTTAGTAAGAACGGACTGAAACGCTGCTTCAGATCCAGACTGGCCTGCAGTGATGTGTGTCTTTATTTAAGACTGGAACTGATAAGCTGTCTGGTGGGAGCTCTTCCTTCTTCCCCCCAGGAACACTTTTCCATGCTAAACTATTGATTTGCCGAGCCTTATAACTCTCACGGTCTGGGCTGACTAATGATTTGGCCGCTTACTGGCATTCCTTGGCCGGTTTCTTTCTCTCCTTGTTGCCATGTGAGTAATTCTCACATGGCAACAAGGGGGAAGCGTTCTGCTGCTTCAACCCACCACAGGCCCGACAGCAGCATTTATCATGTATCAGGTCATGTGTCTGACAGCTTCAAGCATAAATCTTAAAGCACTGCCAAAGAGGTGAGCATGATTGATAGACGCCTCATGTGACTATAGTTAGCTTAGCATAAGGGTTGAGATACGCTAGCCGAGGACGACATCTATAAAAACTACATCATCACAGTTTTCCTTTAGTGCAAGAGATGCTTCTTTCTGCTGCTCATCTTTATTCTAAGCTAAGCTAATTTTTCCATCTTAAGTAAAATCTAATGATGAAATCTTTGGATGGATGGCGCACCTCTGCTCTCCATCCATAATCTGCCTGCTGATGCTCTCATACTGAACTCCGTAGGACCTTCTTTACAACGGCCTTTTGTCTTTTCAGCCTTTGGCTGTGTGTGTTCGGGGTGTGTAATGCTGTCGATCGAGTTCATATCTCTCCTACCTGGTGTGCGATAGCAACTTTTAGCTTAAGGCAGCTAATTCTTTACAGTCGGACAAAACATTCAGAAAAGGAATTGGGCATAAGCAACGTGTGACAGGCTGTTGTTATGCATGTTCCTGCAATCTGTTATCAATGTCTAAAACTTATCATAATCAATTGATCTGAATATTCTCGTGATCTCGTTTCAAGATTTATCACATCCTTTATTCTCCTGGTCTGTTTTAGGCAGCAGGACGTCTTGGTTCGACATCCTTTAAGGCGCTTTTGTCAAAGAGGCTTGATTGTAAGGAGTGAAATAATAGTATTGATATTAAACACATGGATGAACAGTTGGTTGTGACAAGCCGTGACCTAGGCTGCATCCTTCTGATCACTGAGGACCTCAACCAGAACAAAGCTGTCTTGTTTATCACCAGCTTCACACCAGCTTCCACAGTCTGATCTTCCTAGTTCAATAGCCAACATGCCAGCTCTAGATATAAATGTCATGAAGCAAACCATGTTGAACTAACAGCGCCAATCCTGGTGACAAATATAGGTCAGGTGTGTCCGCAGCCACTTGTGGAGGCATGTTGCTGCAGCTTGTTGGTGTCTGTGAGGCGTCCCGGCTGTTAGCAGCTAACAGGTGTCGGGCAGGGAAGGGCAATTCAAACTATTTGATCCTTCTTCTTTTTTCACAGAAAAACATCTATTTTGACTTTTATTGCTGCACGTCGGTGAGGGGGGCTAAGCCCTCAGTGCTTCTGGGATCAGTTAATAAACTGAACTGTGTGCAGCAACTGGAATGAAGGCTGGTACTGATTTTTTGGATTATGATATGAGGTACCTGACAAAGCTGAGGTCAAAAATAAAGTCCGACTACACGCATACACGCAATAAAGCTATCCAAGCCTTCAGTTTGAGAATTCACTTACAGAGACGCACAAACCACATCGTGTCTTTGCCTTTTAGCCCTGGCACAAAACCGACAAGTCCAAAGCAGATGCTTGGATTCCGTTCGCTGATAAAATATGTGAGTTTGGATGCACACTCGGCCTCGCTTGCTTATGTTGGTTATAAAATACGAGTGACAAGCAGTGAGTGCGAGAGGCTCAGAGGGTTAAGAATGAGGTGTGGAGAAAAGAATGAAAACAAATAAAATATAGTAAAGGACAAAATGAAAGAGGGCCGCAGGGTCCGGCCTGCAGTTAGACACAAGCATGCACACAGACTGTGAGCGATGGCAGTGATGATGTGAGACATGCGTATACGAATGGGAGGAGATGACGGTGGCATGGAATGATAAAGAAAGTTACTGGAAATGATTAAAGTCGGGTGGAAAGAAAAAGAAAAAGTAGGAGAAGAAAAGAGAAGCACAGCTGGAGGGGAGTAAATAACAAAGATGGAGATGAGAGATTGTTGGTTGATCATTTAACATCATTATGAGTCCAGTTGCTTGATTCTAATCTCTTGGGTAGAGCACCAGTAACCGTTCTTGGCCCCCTCGAGTTGTCCTGTCCTGCGTTGCGTACACCTGCAGCCATGTGAAAGATTTCCAGTACGATGAGTTAAAGCTGGAGAGGAAGGGAAGAGTGAGGAGGAGGGAGATTTAGGATGGCATGTGTGTGACTAAGCTCAGGTATTCAGGACTTAAGCTTTCTGGCTCTGCGCAGGCTGGAGTAACTTTTCTTCACTCCTCAGTTAGAGAGAGAGAGAGAGAGAGAGAGAGCAACATCTGCACCTGCTGAGACAAGCTGCCATCCATCAGCCCCTGGCTGGATGGATGGAAATGAAGGATGGGGTTAAACCGATCACCGCAGGAATTCCTTAAACGTCCTGAGCCGCCGTGTGTAGCTGCTTTCACCTTTAATCCACTTAATCGTGGGCTTCACTTTCCAGAGTCGGTGGTCGCTTCGCCTTCGCTGAGAAGAATGCCAAGAAGTCCCTGTTTGACCACAGCAGCTGAGCAGCGGTTATTCAGCTCCAGTTCTGGTCAAAGGGTCAACATCAGCCCCACGGCTCTTGTTCACATTCATCAGAGCAAAGAAAAAGGATTTTACCTTCAGCTTCAGGCAGGCCAGGAGCTGGAACTGAAGCCATGCCCACTCTTACATCTGTGGATTTACAGCGTAAGCTTTTCTGCTCCATAATGGATTTTTCTGCGCTGGGATTTCTGACTTCCTGTAATACTGATGGACAAGGAAAACAGCTTCTGTCCTGCAGCTGGAAGGTGAAGATGTTCAAATGTTCATTTAATTTTTCCAAGGCTTTAGTTTTAGGCGACTGACATCACAGCGTTTATTACCACAAAAAATGGTGGAGAAGTTTGTTACAGATGGAAGACTCTTCTGGATTCTTTGCAGACCACGTTCTGTTGTCCCATGTGTTCCTGTGAAAGGAAGATCCTTTCCGAAAAGCTTTTCTGATCCCAACTGTGACCCCTAAATCAAAGGACCAGATTGTCCCCTCTGATTGTCACCAATGTTGACCCTTAAAATCGGCCTCAGAGGTAATGCTGGTTGGACTGGACCAGTGTTCTTGGCCACAAGTAAACTGCTTAGAACCTCTTGGATGAAGTCTGAAACTTCATGGCAACCTGTGGTGGCATCCCAGAATCCTGCTGCCTTGCAGTTTGGTGTCTAAACCTTAAGACCAAAACAAAAGAAAGGGTCTGGCTCAGGTTTTGAATGCAAACATGGAATTGGTGGTTTATCTTAACAATTCCTGGGCCTTCTGCTGACCAAGATCACATGATCTGACGGTCTCAGAGCAGCTAGTAAAAGAGGTCAGGATCCTATGAGACTAATGTTGCTTCCATCAGACCTTCCCTCGTGGATCCTGACAAACCGCGGCAGAGAAACCATTTACAAAAGTCATGGCGAGAGTTCAGACTCCATCTTTCCCTGTCTGTCAACACATCCATCCATCATGACGACTCTTTAACTACACTGATGAAAAGCATGTGACAGCAAAGGTCCCAAAAGAACCCAGCACTATGAACAGGTTTATAAAAAATAACAACATCTGCAGTAATGACCGTCAATAATTACAGATGAATGAGTGGAGAGAGTTGGTGCCTGCTGACCCGTCACGTTCCTGTGTGTTATTTCTAATCAGAGATCAGAGCAGAAACAAAGCTCCATTGGTCCGCCTTTGTGTACGCATTGTTAGTCCCGTATCTCCAGATCTGCTCCGTCTCAAAGTGGTGATGTCACTGCAAATATTTGGCGTTTGACAGCTGATGTAAAACAGCTGTTCTGACATCACTGGTGAGGGGGTGGAGAGACGAGCCGCAGACCTTCAGAAAGCAGCGCATCTATTCAGAGTATTATTCACATATTTGAATGTAAAAGGTTCAGGTTAGGAGCTTTTCTGAGAAGTAAATTGTTAATTTTATCACTGAACAAAACAAAAATGTGTCTCATCCTCTTCATCTCCCTGCTATCATGGTGTCCATATGAAAGATCTTCGTGTTGACTTCATCTGCCAGAAAACAGTTCTTCTATCAAAAGATCATCTAAAAAACAAACCCCATGATTTTACTGAGCATGACATTCTTGCCTACATGGAAGTCAGTGAAGGAAGCAGTGCTAGAATTTAGAAGGAGCTTGATCCGAGCTCTGTTTACAGACATCATTCCATTCTTTCATGGCGTAACAATGGGCGACTAACTTCTGAAGTTCAAAAATTAATCTCCGTGTTCATCTTTTGTGTGACCGAATGCCTTTAAATCCGGAAAAAAAAACAAAACCGCGGCTCATGATAAAGAGATGTAGGGCGACATGACGCAACCGTGGCAACAAGTTTATTCTGGAGTGACGGACACTTGGTTTTGTCTAAAGCTCATTTCATGCCAAAGAAACAAGTTTGGCTTCTGAGCAGCACTTCCTTATCTTATTCTGCTCCACAGTTGGCTATTGTAAAGCAAATGTCAGTCACTGACATGCTGTGCATATACACACACACACTCAGGGGTGGGTGGTGGGCCGCAGTGTTGTTAGTGATTTCCAGCTGATAGACAAACACAAAGAGCTCTGTGTCTGGAGTCGACCACCCTCCCTCCTGCTCTCCTCCATTCATCCCTCGGGCCAAGTTCCTGTCCGGCGACCCCCCGACACCACCCCCCACCCCCCGATCCAGCCTCCATCTTTGACACCCTGAGCTCCTTTACTGCGACGAGAAGCTTCTCTGCTGTCACGACATACGTATTAAAAGCTAAATTCCAGACCTGTAGGATCATATACGTACAACACAATCCCGAGGTATTCCAGAACTCATATCATAAAGCTCACAGTCGACATTCCTACAGCCCCAGCACCATGTACTGCATTAACTCCAGCTTATAACCACATGTGGCCTTGCCTCTCCGCTTCAACTTTCCGAGGCACTACAAGGAATGTACACTTTTCCCTCCAACTTTCATTTCCACTGGAACGTGGAAGAGTTCAACTTTTCAGGAGGCTACAACTGTCAGAGTCCGTCAAAATGGAAACGTTTAAGGAAAGCGCAGCTCCGCCACGGAGCCGGATTACCTCAAAACCTGCACTGATCACCTCTAACCAGTCATTTCTTTAAAGACTTCCTGGGACAGCGGAAGGTTTCCTTAACCAGCTTTGTCATGTTCTACAGGGTCATAGGAGAGCTGGAGCCTAAACTACACACTCACACCTACAGCTAGATTCAAGTCTGCCTGTTGACCTAACATGCACGTCTTAAGTATGTGGGAGGAAGCCGGAGTACCCGTAGAAAAACCCTCACAGGCCGAGGAGAACACAGAAAGGACCAGGAAGCTTCTTCCACATCAAATCACCTGTATAGCATCTACTCAAAGCACTTTACAATACTCAATTTACCCTTTTCACACACACAGGAACACACACATTGACACAGCAGTAGTGCAATCACTGGTAGCAGCTTAGGGCCAGGTGTCTTGTTAAAGGACATCAACACCTGCATGCAGCCAGGGTGGGGGATTGAACCGCCAACTTCACAGTCAGCAGACAGCCACTCTAGAGATCTGCGGTGAGAAAACGATGCACAGAAAAAGGCACATTTTACTGAAAACAAGAAAATATTAGTGAGCAGACAGTCGCTGCCTCACCTCCATCACACCTAAAACGCGTCCGGTCCATCCTCCTGGGATGCTGATTTGGTAAAATGCTGACGGATTTGCAGCAAGTTGGCACATCATTGCATAATCTTTACTAACGAACAGCACTTTATGATTGTTTGAAGCCTGAATATGTTTGCTAGCAGTAAAAAGCTAATGCTAACTTTGAAAGAGCTACAATGCTAACATATGTCCATGCTGTAGGGCTGTATTGTGGAGCTGCTGGGATGAGTAAGAGTTGCAGCAGCTGTTTTTTTTTCTTTTTCTCCACAGCATGATGATTTATTGTGGGGTTAAAACGGGCAGCAGGACTCCGAATAAACGGCCCTATAAGGAGGTGAAACCTCTGGGAAACATGCTGCCAGCCTGCAGCATTTGAATAGTTGTGCATGGAGCATTTACAGAACAAACATTGTTGTAACATCACAACTGTTCCACATAAAAAAACCAAGGAGAACTCCACTCTGGGATAAACAGATCTGACTGTGTGTCTGATCAGACTGCTGCTTTGTTGCAGCCTTGAAAAATTGTGGCATGATGAAGTCATCGTTTCTTCGCCACAATCAAGGATGTTTTTGTTGACTGTAAAAAGTGCTTACACAGCAGGAGCCTCTGTGATGTGTACACATTATCTCATGACTGCACCGTCTCCTTGACTCAGCCGTTTATCTTGTCTTATTTTATTTATAGACGTCCCCTTGATGTGCTCCGGGTTTTCTGGACCACAGTCTGGTCTTGTCTGCTGTCAGCATCACCACATGCTGAATGAGGTCTGACAGCAGCTGATAGATGTGTCCCGTTTTTTGCTCGAGGACCACCACCTTTAGGAATTTAAGAGACTAGAATATGAATGTTTTATGGGCTGTAGTTTTTGTAGTACGTATCCAATTGCCGTGCACAATAATTCAGTTTATAAAGAAACTTGCTGAGAATGTGAATCTCCTTTATAAAATCAACAATAACTCTGGTGTGTAGGGCTTTCACCATGAACTCAAGCTCAGGTCCAGATCTCCGCTGCCTCCCGGGTTTGACTTCAGATCAAACATTTGCACCAAAAACAATTGTAGAAAAGTTGTGCTGCTTTTTAAATTTGAATTACTGTCAGCATGGATTAGTTCACCCAAAAAAAAAACAACCACGGTCTTTTTCTGACTTCTCTCAAGCAGCTCTTCACATTCACAGATGCTGAGCTTCTAATAAAGCTTCTGCTAGCTTTGGGTTGCTAACTTTTATCTGTAAAACACAATGCAATTTATACACTAGTGACTTTTTCTGGTGACTTTTGAGTTACTTACTTTCTGACTTTTAGAGCAGCCAGTAGCTACTTTTCTTACTGAGGAGTTGGCAACATTGTTGGTGGAGTGTGTGCCGATCAAGCGGCAACCTTCGGGGCTCAGACTTGAAGCCCATGCGGAAGTGTCAAAACTTGTAATTCACGCTGCAACCACTGGGGGCTTTCCCATAGACTCCCATGTTAAAATGGCCGACTTCACAGGAGAAATGAACATGTTTACAGCCTGGTACAAAAAAACATTCTGGTCTCAAACATCTGATCTGACTGCCCCGTCCCAGGACACCTGTGTATTTAATGACGTACTCATTCAGGTATTTGCATTGATATTGGTATTTGCTCATGTGTGAACTGAAACTGTAAACACTGAGAGTGAAAGAAAGACAAGAGCAAGGCTATAAAACAGCCCCACCCCTGGCCTACTTTCAATGCTGTTTGTGTCCTTAGGAGGTAAATCCATGTTGTGAGAGAGATTACAGGTGACAGACAGACAGAGGACGAGGCACAAAGACACACACACAGAGGGAGAAACACATACAGGAAGCGCTGTTTTCCAGAGGAAGACAGCGCCAAGCTCATAAACCCAGACTGTCGTACCGCAACTCAAAAAGCAATAAAGGGTGAGAGATACCAATCTCCTCCATGTGTGCAAAGTCAACTGCTTCCTTAACTGTACACAGCAATTGTCAGGCAGGAAACTCCCACACAAAACAGGTCATTTATCATTTATCAGCGGCTGGCATCGAGTCGGCCAGTGGTGCATTACCTGTCCTGAAACGCTGCCTCGCTGTGATTTAAAAAAAACGCTGAATGAATGAACGACGCCTGTTTGGTTGCAAAGTGAGTAAATCACTGTCAGATGACTGCTGGGTGCACAAACATAAACATATACAATCCATGTGGTCTCCACTCCCCTGCCAGGTGCAAAGGGATAGAAAACCCACAACACGGATCAAAACAATCTGACACACTGTTAGCAGCAGCAGGATGGACGGACTGACCTCTGCTGCCACTCACAGGCTCCGCCCCCCTATCTGTAACAGCAGGTTAGCCTTTAAAGCAGCTGAATTCATGTGAGAACAGAACTGCATGTCAGCGTTTCCGGTCTTTAAGCATTTAGACTTGTGTCTAAACCACATTGGGTTCACAGTAATCAGTGTCCTGTCAGGAACTATCAGCAGTCAATGGGCCAGATTTAGGCCTGATGACAGCAGTGCAAACCAGTCTAAATGGTTCTCCTATGATGGACTGTGGCAGAGAGTTGCCTTACTCACCGATGTTTCCAGTTTTCAAACAGTTTCTAGGTCCTTCCTACCAAGGACGCTGCAGGACACATGGAGCCACATGGTCTTCGTGGGGTTTGAAGAGTTAATTTCAACACATTCCTACAGGTTCTGGTCATGATTTTGGAATGAACGTGTTTACTGGCTTAGAAAGCATCATTTTGATAAAATGATTAATGCATCAACAGGGTCAGGGGCACACACACACACACACACACACACACACACTCTTGGACAGACAAATCCAGCAATGTAAAGGCTACACGGTCTCTGGGGAAGATGTAGCGAATAACTGACTCAATGTTAAATAATCAATGGATTAAACAATAACAGTAATCATCAGTTCTACCTTGGATAACCTTTGGAGGCCGGCGCCAGATTTTCCGTAGAGATCACCCTGCCAAACACATGATGGCCGGAGGACTCTACAAGTCGGCTGTAGACGCAAAGCTGTTCTGTTTAACCCTTCAAGGACACCCGGGCATGAAATGTTAATTTGTGGAGCGTTCTAAGAATTGAGCTTCAACAGAACTGCTTTCTTTGATTTTTTACCAAGAAGACCACCACCACCAAAATCTGAGCTACACTTTAACCTTTGACCCCACATTCAGGAAGCAGCTTTAGTCATTAGACACACAAACATGAAGTCACACTCTTTGGTGCGTAGTCAAGTACTGTTTCTGCCCTCACTTCCCCAAGAAAGCGAGGAATGACGAGCCCCCTGGAGCAGATTAGAACTGATAAGAGTTTGTAGCTCACACACACACACACACAGCCGGTCCAGGCCTGCCGGGGTCGAGCAGCATATTAAAGTATTGGGTTGCAGCTACTGCTAATCTGCAGAAGAAACCCTCCTTCATGTGCATACTTGTCCCTCTTTCACTCTCCTTCTTTTTTTCCATACTTGTCCACTCTGACTCTCCTCTGTGTTTTTCCCAGCTTCTTTTTTTTACCTCGTTCCTCCTCTTCTCCTGTTTCCCATAATTGTCCATCATCTTCTGCTCTCTGGTTTTCTCTCTTTTCCCACTGACTTCTGACTCTCATTTACTCGACCCATACATCCCCAAACCTTATGGCTTTATGACATTTTGTATCATAAAATGGACTCATGACTGCAGAGTAACAGTTTTAGACATTCCTGATCCCCAGAGGATATACACTGCGGAACTATCTATAGCACAAATAATGTGCCACTTTATCTTCCTGCTGGTCTGCCTTTAAGTGTAAAGGTGAACATCTTAATGCTGCAGTCTGCTAGATCTGCAGCTGATGATCATTTGCATTATTGATTATTGACTTCCATTTATTGGCTTATTGCTGCAGCTTTTAGAGCATATAACGAGGGTTGAGATAACATTTTGGTGGATGCGTTGAAGGTGTAGAGCTTTGACTTCAGCTTGGCTCATGTTGTACTAGACACTTAAAGTAACTGAATGCTGCCCACCTGCTGAGACATCAGTGATGTGGGATGGATGAGGCAGCGTACCTGCTGAAAAGGGGTTTTCCAGGGATGACTCACAACTTTTCTTTCTTTCCCTCTTAATGCCTTCTTTTATCTGTTTCTGAGACAGAGTATGACGTGACTCTGACTATTTTTATCCCGCTATGTTGTTCTAAACAGGGCAAAGGAGACCGGAGTTCAGAGAATATTTGTTGTTGTTATTGCAGCTGGATCGGGTTTTTGGACTTGTGCCGTTTCCAGGCTGCTTTTAAGCCCATAGATACACACTCTCACACACTCTCTGGTGTCAGCCTGACCAGCAACTCTCATAAGGTCACAGAGGCAGAGAGCTTTGAGGACGGTCACATTAGAGGCGACCCGCAGACTGTTTAGAAGTTAAAGTGCTGCTCTGAGTGGGGGCAGCGGTGAAGCCTTTCAAAATAAACCCAACTGATAAAACCCTCATTAGAGCAAAGCTCACAAACGCATCAACACTTCCTGGTGGCAGAAAACCAGACTCAAAGCCTTCTAGTCCAAAAGGCTGCGATGAACGGCCAGAGGTCAGATGTACTGAAAATGTTCACCAAAAGCCAAAAGTTCAGAGAGATTTAACAAACACTGCGCCATAAACCAGCTCTGTTTGCACCCCAGACTGTCCCTACTTCTACCCAGGAGGATCAATAGTTAATATCTGATGCCACTGAATGAATCTAAAGAGATATATTTGTAATGTTGAAACATCCAGCCAGCGTGTGGAAATGATTTAACTTCAGGCGGAAAGAATGAAAATAGAAAATAATATTTCCAAACTTTTCAGAGCTGAGAAGACATCAAACACATCAAGACAACATTTTGACAACATCCAGCTACGGAGTCATAACTTTTCACAGCGCCGTGAAACACCCTGCTCCTTAAAGAAAACACGGAGACATCAAAAGGTTTCGGAATTCTTCAGAAACAGGAGCGGGCTTCACCTGGAAGCACTAAATGGAGTTTAGACGTGCCGTCCATGCAGCCCTCAGTCATTCCAGCTCATTTACAGGGAATGATATTTACGTGGTGGACGATTCAAATAACTGACTCGACCTCTGGCCTGCGGTAATTCCTTCCAGCTTTCAGGACTACAGATAGCTCGTAGCTGCAGTGGAAGTCCACATGTATCCAGGCAGACTTCCATATGTGTTTTTACATTTTATTTCCGGGATACACAGCCTGCTGTGTCGGCCTTTGACTTCTGTATTAGCCTCTGACTATCTCTCCCTGCAACATGAATTCAATATTCTGTCACATTTTAATGTAACATGCTAACACTAAGATCAAGCAGCAGCCTGTTGAAATACAAAGTGTTTCCAGTCACAGGTGCTGGAACAACTGTGCTGCTGCTTTCATGGAGAAAACAAATCATATTTTAAAGGGCTGGGAAACCGAGAAGAAAATGGAGGAACATTTTCTGTGAAAGAATGTACTATAAACAACCTTTTTCCTAAAACTAAGCAAGTAGTCTGGTGGCTGATAATGTGGTTAGGGTTTCACCTGAGAGGGGCCTACATGGCGGTCCATCAGCTCGCACATTTACAGCTACGACTCCTTTACAGGACAAAGCGGGATGGTTCCACCTTTGACCCAAGCTTCAGTTTGTTTTGGTCTTTCAGTTGGACGTTAAAAAAGGACACTAAAGGGTTAACACAATGCCAGAGGGCCCCGTGTGTACAGTGCAGCACTTACTAGAACTGTAAAATCCACAGTAATCCAAAAACGGCTTCGCAGCTTTGCATTTTATGGAGCTACGTGGGACCAATAACCCATTTCTGATAAATGGAATTAGACGACTGAAAGCCTGTAATCTTACCATTAAGTCAATACATGCTGCCGTTTGTAGACGGCCGAGTTAAAAGTCAATAATGACTCATTTTCTTACACCGAAACCACCTGTGGATCTTAATCTGGAGGATACAGGTGTGTTTTTATGTCTGTGCTTCAACTGATCGCCCTTCCTCACCACAAAAAAAATAGCTCACGGAGAGGGAGAAAAGTCCGCTCAGCCCCAACACAAAGCTGAATGCATATTTCTTTACATCTCCATGACGACCTCCTGCAGGAGAACCATTCGTCAAGCACACGCCACATCTCCTCCAACCTAACTGTCACATTCACGTCTTTTCTGGAGCCCTTCCTGCGTTAAATTTCTTCATCATCATCTTCAATATTTCCCAGTAAACAGAAACTAGAAAGAAAACACCGTAAATGGAGTTTAACTCTACACGACGCCGGCATTCACCTTTTTAAACATGCAGCTGGTCCAGAAGTCTCTCAGGATGCCAGAGAAAGCTTCCACCGCTGAGGACAACATAAATTATTTATGCAGCCACTACAGCCGATTCGACTCAGTTAGCCGTCCAACAGCTTCCCATGTGAGCTTTTAAGTGTTAAAGACAGCAGACGTGTTGAAGCTGTATATTGGAAACACGCTGTTCTGGAGTCACCCTGAAAGCTTACAGTGGGTATTAGCTTGTTTCCTTCAAGGGCAGAAAATCTGCTGGCAATTTTCTCTAAGTGTGTGTGTGTGTGTGTAATTTTCTGCTTTTAGTGACTTGAGGAACGTGGGGCAGAGACAGGCACGCTACGCCTAGCGAGACAAGTCCACGCTCTGTACCCCTTACTGTATTGTGTTTCCCTTAGAGCATATGAGATTATACACTGACACACACACACACACGTCAAACCCCAGAGCGATCAGGCCCAATTTGCAGGTTGAGTTGAGTGTTCGGTGCAAGAGAAACAGAATGCCAAGAATAATACCACATGTATAGCTGGGCGACCATTTAAAAAGCGAGGTGGAATTAATCATCCTCAGGATTTTGTGGCTTTTCAGCAAATTAATCTAGGAGATTTACACCACACCGAGGTCAGCGTCTTGCCTCAGGGCACCTCGGAGCGACCAAATGACTAGTAACAGCTGATTAAACCTGTGACCTTTGGCCGACAGAGTGAGGCGAAGGTAGAAGAAGGAATGTTTGAATAACGAGCGAGCAAGAATCAAGGATTGCAGCGAAAGCTTGATTTACAAAGTGGGAGAGACAGAAAACAAGGAGACGATACAGAAAGCATGTGAGTGTGAGAGCAGAGAGTGTGTGAGATGATGGATCTGTGTGTGTGTGTGTGTACACATGTATGTATGTTTATGTTTCTGGCTGCATGTCTACATCTGGGGAAGATGAAACAAAGAGCGCTGGCTGAGAAGAAGGGATGACAGAGGAGAAATAAAGCAGAGACAGGACGGAGAGCAGAGGCAGTTTGTGGTTCGCTCTAGTGATGATGGACAGGGGACAAAGACAGTAGAGGGAAGAAGACTGTGAGCGGCCTTGTCCAGCAGTCATGGAGGAAAATCGGCATCTGCTGCCTTGTTTGGCGACTCAAGTCCTTCCTCCATTTTTGGAGCAGGTAGCAGCTTTGTATCAAGAACTGGCTGACTGTGGACTTGTGGTCTGGAGCAGTCCTGAATCTTGACTGACACTCTTCCCAAAGCTGCCTCAGAGCTCAGCATAGTCGGCGCCTGTAACAGTGTGACCCTTTTCCAGGGTCCAAGGCCATCATCACCCTGATGCAGACCAGATTCTGGCTGTTAGGAAACTTCTCTGGTCTCTGGTTGGAAGTGGTGGATCCAGGTCTCACCCGTCGTTACAAACTGTTGCAGAAATCTCTGAGGATCCACCTCAGAAGGTGTCCTGTTGGTAGTCACCTCCCAGGCCCTCTCTAATGGTGACCCCACGCCCCCCTTGTGGTCATAAGACCTTGAGGCACTTCTTAGACTACAAATCTGGATCCATCCGTTTACAGTGTGGAAACTTCTAATAATTCTTCTCATAGAAATCAAAAGAACTTTAAGTAGGCCACATGTTTCTGCTGTTCTTCCATGTAAGGGAATTTTTACGATCCGTATCAGAGCTGGAAGGTGTTGTAAATATCGTGAGGCTCCACCACACTAAATTGATGACCTGAGGCTAAACGAAGAACCTTCCATAAGGACAGGATAATCTGATACTGAACACTGAACACAAACAAAGTCTGACTTCTGCATGTGTGAGCATGTTTATAACAACACTGTCTTTTTTTTTTTGACCGATATGTCTCTTTGTTTTCCTCTAGGTGACGGAGAACATCATCTCCAAACAAACCTTCATTGGTGAGCATCACACACACACACACAGACACACAAAACTCATCTTTAACCCTTTTTTTAAAAAAACATGTCCTCTCTCCCTTCAGAGGCAAGAACCATGCCTCGCTCTTTCAACAACTCTGGGTCAAAGTTCATGACCTCTGTGACTCAGAGGCCATCAGCCCACTTGACCCTCAGGGATACCAACACCGAAGGTGAGACTTGAGTGCTCCAGAGATCATTAAAGACTCAGAAGCACCTGTGTTTGTGATGTCACTGATGCCAGATAAGCTGCTGCTGTGACGTTCAGGAAGGCGGTCAGAAATATCTGCAATACTTTTGTCTACACATTCCTAACTGAGACGGACATGAAGTCACATTTAGCCACCAAAATTCAATCAGTCCATGTCTGAGCTCTGAACTGCAAACAAAGAAAACTGAGAATATCACATTAACAAGAGTTAGAACGTGTCTGTTGTGCATCCAGACTTTCATTTTGTTTCATCTGAAAGTGGCGTGCAAGCTCGAGGGTGTTGACAATCTGGCAGAGACTGCCTGATGTTATTTCCACAAAGGGTGTGTGTGTGTGTGTGTGTGTGTAGGAAGAAGGAAGACAGGGTGAGGTTTACACGTTCAACCTGGATTTCTCATAAGGAAGCAGAGCAGCTAGAAACACTTGAAAGGTTGACCTTTGATGTTTTCTAATAAGTAATCCTCTCACAGATGTGCCAAGAAGCAGCACTACACACACACACACAGCAGGAAAGCAGCAGGAGCTCTACGATGGAACACTGTAGAAACAGGAGAAATCCTCCCGCTGGTTATCTGTGGCATGTGGTGGACAGCAGGTGGAAAGACTCAACATACCAGTTAAATATAAAACATACATGTGGCCTTAATCCTTGGCCGCTGCCTCCCTCCATTAGCGCTGAGCACAAGTAGAAATATAAGGTGCCTCCGCTCCATATGCTGCATTTCATTTTGAGCGCGAGGTTCATGAAGGTACAGAACACTTTGTGCATCTCGTTGCTCAACCCTGCAAACAGGACGGCTGCGGTTGCGTCACACATTTCATCACCAGCAGCTCTGTTTTCTGTAATAAACTTTTGTCAGTTTCTGCTGTGATTACTTGGCAAACATGACTATATAACACACGCCTGCTGCCTCTGACTCTCTCTCTCTCACTGTCCCTGTTCCTACTCAGTCAGGTCAGGCCTGCACCAATCCTGTCGCCACGTGGTCCGCTCCTGGGCCAACCAGAGCTTCGGAGCTCACCTGCACAACATGACCCTGTCTAACGGGAAGCTGCGGGTGCCCCAGGATGGGCGGTACTACCTGTACTCACAGGTGAGGGACCTAAACAATGCTGAGGTGTTATTCAGTGATGACCACGATTATCAATGGGCCGATCAATCACTATGTCATGCAGTCAGATAATATTCCAAAACCAAACTGATGGACTTGACTTGGAAATGTGCAGTGCAGTTCCCCATATGGCCACCTGAGGGCGACTGAGTCAATGTGGGTGGTGCCAAATGGCCACCTGAGCTCCACTCATACTTTTTTAATTCCTTGGCTCAGATGCCAAGATGGCGGTCGTCGTCTCAGCTTCAAAAAAGAAAGAACTTCTAATGATTTTCGTTCTTTCCTATCTGCAGGTGTATTTTCGTTATCCGTCCCCAGCTGCTGGCGACGGGGACCAGCGCAGCGTCAGCCACCAGCTGGTGCAGTGCGTCTACAAGAAAACCTCCTACCCGAGCCCCATACAGGTACAGCGGCCACTTCCTATGAAGAATACAGACCATCATGCAGAGTCCTTACCTTCTGGTTTTTACTTCTGTCTTCCAGCTCCTGAAGGGGGTGGGAACCAAGTGCTGGGCTCCGGACGCCGAGTACGCCCTGCACTCCGTGTACCAGGGAGGACTGTTTGAGCTGAGGGCCGGCGATGAGCTCTTCGTCTCCGTGTCTTCCCCTAACATGCTGAACGCAGATGATTCCTCCAGCTACTTCGGTGCCTTCCGACTGGATCTCTGAGAGGAAGAAAGAGGGGAGGAAGAAAGACCAGATGATGGATGGGTTGGATGAAACGGACGGGCTGGAGACAACGAGCAAAGGGGCCTTTTAACAAATCCGTGGATTGGAACTGAGACGGAAGTGTGACCTGGTTGGTGGATCCTCAGTGTTTGCTCGGACAGATCCGGTGAAGGATGGAAGGGTTGAGCTGCACGAGGGTGGTGTGAAAGGGATTTTTGTCTTTCGTACTCTCCCAACCGTCGAGATACATGTGCAATCAAGGGAAATAAATGTGATTTACAGTTGATTCTTGAGGAGGGAATTGGCTGTTTTGGATGTCCAAAAGACTCTGTCGCCCAAAACAATTCGCTTGAGTCCCAAATTAAAAAGCTCCTCTGCCAACAGCCTTATTGTGGGAAGCAATCGAAGCCTTGGATTTGGATTTCAGACCGAAGAATGTACAAGCAATAACAAAAAAAACTCCATCCTCTGCATCTAAGATGTGAAGAAGGACTGTGGAAGGAAGGATGGCAGGAGGAAATGTAAACATTCAAACCAAAGCAAAGAACTTTTTTATTTTTTATTTGTTTTTTTGAAGCGTGCCATGAGATTTCTGTACATACGTATGGCTGAGAATGAGATTTAGACAATGAACTGTGGTGATTTTGATTCCGATATATTTTATCTTGACTGGACTTCAAACCACTTTGCGGACTCACGATAAGAGAGACTGTGCATTTTATGCAAAGAAAATGTGCCTTTTTTTTAGCGGATATTATAACAAACTGTGGAAAGAGGCAAAACTTTTTAAAAAAAAATGAGGAACGAGGAGGAGGAGGAGGAGGAGGAGGAAGGAATCTTGTACATGCCGATGAAAATGAGCCCAGCAGAGGCAGAGGGTGGTCTGCAGTCTGCACATCTCTCTCTTTCACTTCGTTCTTTTTCACCATGCTCTCATCTATCCATTCATCCTGTGAAGCTGCATCGTGTTTTTACTTAAAGCAACAAAACAGGAAACAGCAAACATCTGAGCGCACACACAGAGGCCTGTTGCACAATCACAAACACTGCCAGTGACGACTGAAGTTTGGATTAGGTTACGGACAACTGCTGCCATGTCTGAACATGTCTGTGAGGCCGACACTTGGGAAATAGTCTCTGAAATGTTGTCAAAACAATCAGCCCTCCAAGATACTTTCCATTTTTAACCATATTTACGACAGTTTCAATCCCACACCGACTGTAAACAACACTGCTGTGTCAACAGTGTGCAAACTAGAGCATCCAAAACTGAAACATGAAGCTAATCTAATCCTAATCTAATCCTCAGAATTTAATCTAATCCAACTTTTCCATATTACCACACTAAATCCAGGCGGCAGCTAGCTTAACATAGCAGATGCTGCAAGGACGACATTTCCTATTGCTGTGCTAAGCTAAGCTAACTAGCTACTAGTAACAGCTTCAGCTTTAATGGACAGTAGCATCAGTTTTCTTTTCTAACACATTGTTCTCAGCTCCTAGCAAAAAAAAGTGAAACTGCTCCTTTAATTTGTCACTTCCTGCCATTTAAAGGGGTCGAATCGGTTCATAAAACAAACAAACCAAGATTATAAAACAAAAACAGAGGATCCTCACAGGCGTACACCCTGCACCGCCTAGCACAGACTCAACCCCTACACACCCCCACCCCCTTTTTTCTGGCACGAAGATGTTTGCACATAAAGGAGATACACACATCATCTAACACAATCCTAGCTTGTGCTCCACAGACACACACATCATCCCGTGTCACAGCCAGAGTGTAAAGACACACACACTCATTTATCCATGCTATCTAGCCTCCTTGTGCCATCTGGTAGTTGTCAGTGAGCAGGCATGCTGTGTGTGTGTGTTCATAAGGGCTTGGACAAATCAAAAAACGAGGTCGAACAAACGGACACACACCTTTCTCTGTGTGTGTTTTTCCTTGAAAGGATTCAGACACACACACACACACACTCACACAGAGTTAATAAACCCCTTCTCCCAGCTCTGTGGTTCACATGCGCCTGTGTATATAAACTCCATGGACGGTTATGCTAAGCTACAAAAACACAGCAACACAACCAGTTTATGTTTTGGCTCAAAGCACCCAATTGAAGTCAAATTTCATTCACACTTCCTGTCAGCCGACCAACACACACACACACAGTCTATGAGCTCCAACTATTGCAACACCCGGTGGGAAGACCTTTGCATTGAATGTGTATGAGCTGTGTTTGTACTGAACAGTTTTGTAGCTGTGAACATGTGTAGCACAGTGTTGCTAAGAAAATAAACAAATATCTGAACTTTGTGTGCGTATGTGGAGATTTGTACTACGGTGGACATCGCTCAGGTATTGATGGACAGCATGGTTAAGACTTTTTCAACGTCAAACGTCGGCGGTATCATCAGAAGTAATAACATTTTATGTTTAAATGCAGTCAGGGAGGTGAGAAGATGAAAAAAGGCAGAGAAACAAGCAATATTAGAGTTAAATCAATCAAAGTATCTACTAAGCTAGCATGCTAACCACCTAGCCATGCAACATTCATTTGGGTAATGCCACCTTGAACCACTAGATGGTGAAACAAGTAAGCTAATTTAGCCTGTAGCATGTAGTCCTCTGTCAAGCCAACAATAGAAGATACAGTATGAGAGTTCCTGATGTCCAGATCTCGTATAGAAACCATCCAACAACCAGCCAGTGTAACAATCTGCTGGATGAGCCACATGATCTCGCCTTGCTGTGGCAACCAGAGCCGCATAAAGGTGGCGCCCAGGAACGGGGAGCATCATAAGTGAGGATCTGCTGCAGGAGCTTTTGTCGTTTTCCAGAGATTAAAGCGTCTCTTTTTTTCACTAATTAATCGCACAATTAACAACAATTAACGGCTTTTGTGTAGACAGTGCAAAACAACAGGGTGCGTGCTACGAAAAAAATATGTTGTCCACTTTCAAGCTCTGATTCACAGTTGTTGCACCGTCACTTTTTTTAGTGGTGAATTGCTGCCAGACTTCGGATGCTTTTGATGCGGTCGCGTTACATCGGCTGCTGTGATTTATTGTTGCTTTACGTTCACTGTTACACACAACCGTCAGACACCGTGAGAAGACAAGAAATCTGCTCCTTCACTAACTTCCATCAGCTGAAAAGTTCCGTCCAGCTCCGCTGTGGGAAACACGTGCCTGATGGTGTAACGGTCAGCTCTGCTGGGAGCTGATGTTGTCATCAGCTTTTTTGTTGTTGATTAGCCGTCACACCCACAATCGCTATGGATACAAAACACCAATTTCTGCTGCGTGTGATGATACAAATGTGACTGTAAATGGAGAGCAACCTTTTAAAGAAGCTACTCCATCTTTTTCATGAAGTGCTACTTTATGACCTGCTAGATGTTCCCTCTTTGATGTAGACTTCTGAACTTTCTACAAATCATCCTCACCCTCACTCTTAAATCTAGTCCGAGTCTCTTTCTCTACTCTCTACTGATCTTTGACCTTGCTGTGTAGCAGTGAAAGAGAGAGAGCGAGAGAGAGGAGAACACCTCCAGAGATCCATGAAGAACTGCCAGAGGTTCTGTTGGGACTTCATCCAAAGCTTGTTTTTATATGATCCTCGACTCGTGACTCCTGCTGGTTTCTTAATGAAGTTTCTGGAAAGTTTTCTTTCCAGCACTATCACAACATTTCACACACTGTCAGTTTATCAATAAATAAACAAACCACAGAGTGTTTGAGTGCCATGCATTGTTTTGTTCAGCCTGGATGCGCAGTGTGGGGCCATGTCAGAACGAATTGCCTCCATAACCTGCAACGTCTCCATCAAATGCTGCGCTTGAGCGCCGCCAGCTCAGAGTGCAATTCATAGAAACCAAAAAAAAGAGTGGATCCAGGCTCTGCTGGATCGCTCCTAGGAGACATTTTCAGCTATTAGATCTAACAGACCATAACCACAAAACATATTAGATCTACGATAATAATACATTTGCACGTAAAGGCAATTTATAGTGCAGCCAAGGAATATTTGGCCAGTGAGGGTGTCTCATGGTTTTGGCTGTGTGGTCCGGTACGCTGGACTTGAATGATGGCAGCCTGAATGATCGTGCACGATGTTCCATCCAAATGTGTTTCATGTACTGAAATCCAGGCGGTTTGTGTCGGATACACACACAAGCTGTGCTATTGTCTGTTCTGTCTGCACCCAAATACAACGAAAACAAAAAACTGGAAACACAGACACCCATATTTGTCCAGACTGTGGACGTTAGTCATAAAAAAAGCTTCATTTGTGTGAAGTTCTGTCATGATTTGCTTTGGATTCATACATTTTGGCAGTTTAGATGACATGTTTTTGGAGCTTTGGAACATATGTGGAGCTGTCATATCGACCAAATTTGGAGAATCTTCTTGGTTTTCGTGAGATGTCTGGATCATTTTAATGATTTTTGGCCGTTTTTCAAATACTGATTGCGTTCTGATTGGTATGCACGTCAAGTCACAGTGACCTTAGACTTCCTATTTAATCATCTGATTCTTGAGTTCAAGTGAACATTTTTACCAAATCTGTCAGACATCTGTGAAGGTTTTCATGACATATTGTGTGTGAGTTGATTTTGTTACAATCAAAAGTGAAATATTAAATGTTTTCACCAAGCTGGGACTCACATCAAGTCACAGTGACCTTCAGGAGGAACAACCCAAGAAGCAAAGGGAGATGAACCACAGAAACGCTTCAGGAGAGGCTCAGGTGATCAGACCTTCATTTGTGGAACAACAAATGACCGAACATAAATCACACGAGCTGGACGAACGGCCGGGAGGAGTTCCAGTTATTATCTGTGAGTGTGTCCTGACATCCAAAACTTTTGTTGGCGGCCTGCAGTGCATCCAGCATTATGTCAATTCAGAAAATTACACTCTGAAAACTGAAAAACCACCCGGTGCTGTTTGATCTGGCACCTCTCAGTCTGTTATTGTAAAACATTCCTTGGTGTTTTTGTTGTCTGAGGTTTTGGACAACAGCACAGCATTCAGACACACTGTCCATCACTGGGTCTGCATCGGACGTGGAGGGGGTGTGAAGCATTGGCTGGATGTGACTCAGCTCTCAGACCAGCTTCCAGCTGTGGGTTGTTTGTATTTTGTGCGGCCTGTTGAACATAATTGTGTTTTTTCATGGAGAAGGCAGCACGAGCTCGGCTTCAGTTTGACAGACTTGCTGTCTAACAGCATTGTGCTTTAGCCATCCTTTGTTAGCATGCTGCTAATAATGATGCTGTAACATGTTGTGTAGCGCGATTTTGAAGTCACGCATTGTTAATAAGAGGCCACCATTTTGGATCACAGGGCACAGAGTCAAGTCCAAAACCGAGTCAGTCCCCCCAGACCTCCATGTTGAAATGTCCAAATTTGCAGTGGAAATTAAAAACTGCTGTTGTCGCTGAAGCCTTGGTGGCTTTAAAGGTCAGGTGGTGACCATGTTGGATTGCTAGCTTTCACATCTTGGTTGCCACCTGCTCCCTTCAGGTCCACTTCAGCCCAACCTGTGTTGCCTTTGTTTATTAAGAAACAGGCTGAATTACCTACTTCTAAGATAGCTGGAGCCTCCGACAATGGTCTTCCACAAGGTTTAAGATCATCACCTGTAGGTGTGGTGTCCACAGCTCAAATTCCTCCAAAACATGTGGTCTGGCAGGAGCTGCAGTTCCTTGAGGGACCACTCAAAGTTTCCGATTTACTGGTCAATCCTACCCTGACTTATAACCATAAGCTGCGATGACTGGTTTGGATGCGTGCTGGGAGCTTCTCTGGTGAGGTGTTCCAGGCATGTGCAACCAGGAGGAAGGCTCTGGGCAGATCCAGGATATGTCTCCGCTGGCCTGGGGACACCTGGGCTGCTGCCCCATGACCTGAGACCGGATAAATGGAAGAAAATGGAATCCCTGTAGACCTCCTGGCTAAACTGCCCCCATCACAGTAGAAATACCCTCTTTGCTTTCTTTATGTTCCGTTGTCTTTGTCCATTATCTCATCATCAATAAGATGCAGCAGGACCATTTATTTCCACAGCAGCTCCGACAAACATCTGCAGCTTACATAATGATTTCCTGCTGCAGAAAACAGCCCCCAGTTGATGGTCGTTAAACAGCTATAGAGGCGAGTATGTTTTGAAATCCATCCCCCATGTTTGCTATGGTTGGACCATAGCAAACACGCTGTGACATCATGCTGCTGGCACAGAGACGCATCAACATATCCACTCACCAGGACCAGATTACTGACATCGTTCCTGTTTCCAACTCTGACATGATGAAAAACTACGTTTGTAGCATTTGGCAAACGTATCAGCTGCAACTAAGAGACAGTAAATGCAATCCAGACCTCCAGAATGAAAACCATAATCCCGATTGTCATGCTATATACTTATGAGGACTTGAATCTTACAGTCCAAACCATAAAAATCTTGGGCTGACGGGGTGAGGACAGGCAAACTGTGCAGATCTTTGAATCTGATACAGAAATACAACAACACAATAAGCCGAAACACATGACAAAGATGCAGCACAAACCACACACACTTGCTATTTTTTGTTGATTTTCTGATGCTGCTGTGTTATGTCATTTTTCCACGAGGCTTTCTTGACTCTCTGAACTTTCAGGTTTCATTTGTTTTCCGAAGTCACATCGGTGTCATTTCATGTTAATTGCCTGGTGTTTAAATTGTTCGGTGTGGGGAAGCTAGCTCGCTAATCTTGTTTAAACACTGAATTCACTGATTTCCATTGTCAGCTAGATCTGCTGCACAAGACTAGCTACTATGCTAGCAGGCTAATCTGCAGCCAGCATGTGATTTTAACCAGTTTAATCAAAAATCCATCTTACCAGGCTTCAAACTACGAGTTTGGGGCTGACACATGCTTGTGGTTGACAGATGGTTTGTTCAATCAGCTGCCAGGTTTTCTAAGGCCCCGTGCACACTGGAGAAAGTCAGTCCAGCTAGAGTAGGATTGAATCCAGATAGCCTTTAAGCTGGATACGACCTATTTTCAAATCTGGCTAACACACACGCGCTTGATCCAGCTTAACCCAGCTTAACCCAGCTTCTTTGTTGTCCTCCAAACCACTAGGTGGCGCCTCGTAATATACAGATTTAGTTCAGGCCGCGGTAGGTGTCGCTCTTCTTTTGTTTTTTTTGGTTTAAAAAGCAGTTTATTACTTTGTAGCCCTGGAAAATAAACACAAAGCTGTCGTAGTTCGACAGTTGTTTACATACGGCTTTTGTACGCGACCCGCAAGTATCACGTCGCTAGCTGGATTCACTAGCTGGATTCGCTAGCTGGATTCCCTAGCCACATTTGCATTCAAGTTCAAATATATCCAGATATGGCCCGAATCCTGCTCTAGCCGGATTGATTTCCCCTGTGTGAACGGGGTCGATGAGTTCACCTTGGGTGTTAATAACCCCCCCTCTGATTATCACCTACTTAAAGTGTAACGTTTGTAGAGTTCCTCATGGTGCGTTCAGTAAATAGATGAACTTCACATAGTAGGATTTTCTCCCTTTCAGAGTGTTCGCTGACAGGAAGATGGAGGTCTTTTCATAAATTATGCTGAAAATGTTTGGAATATGTCTCAAAAACATCATGACTGATTGACTAATAGTTGCTCTGAAACCACTCTGTATTCATCAAGGGACCTGGCTTCCCAAAACAATCCAGGCAGCAGCTGTGATCAACTACAGACTCACATTTTGGCAGCGTAATCACACACTGTGTGTGTGTGTGTGTGTAATCCCCCCTTTTACCTACAATGACTCCCTCAAGATCTTACAATAACAAATGTGCTTTTAATCAATTTGTCTGGTTATAAGGTTAATCCATAACCGAGGCCGGCCTTTGTTCTGTGTCGTCCAGCAGGAATGTTATCACCCAGGGACATCCAGTCATTTGTGATAATTGCAGAGTCTGTAAGGAATTCACCGTGTCGAGTAAAAAATGGCAGCACAAATTACCCACCATCATTTGGTAAAGAGTTTCTTTATGATATCGATCCTATGCAAACACTTCACGGTAAATGAGGAAGTAATTAGTGTAGTTAGTGTAGAAGTAGTTAGTGCATCTTTAGTATTAGTATTACTACATTTAAATGTTCTTCCTCTGGATGAAAATGTGAACGTTTACTTTACAGCATAAAGTTTATGGTACTACAATTCCCATGTTGCACTGGGTGTCTTATGTGGAACCAGGACAGCAGTTTGGCAGTCCCCTTGTTACTACACTGAACACAGCAGGAAGTGCAGAGTGGAGTGGGAGGCTGGAGCGGTTCAGACATCTTCCTGTCAAAGTCAATGTTCAGGTCTCTGTGGATCCAATTGTTTTGGAGGAAGATGAAGCAGCAGCTGTAAAGCCACAAACACACGTCCAGAGCTCCTAATAACATCCGTGTGTTTGTAGGTGTGTCGCTCTGGATGCGGGTGGGTGTTACCGAGGCAACTCTGGCAGCACATCAGAACTTCAAGAAAACTCTACAAGTCCAGACTCCTTGCTTCAATCTTCTCTATGTATCTCTATCTTCATCAACACATCAGAACTGAGTGCATCTGCACGCGCTCTGACCAAAAACAAAAAAAGCTGCCTCAATACAATAATAGCAGCAAAACAAGGGGTGATGCAAGCAGCAGATGTCACACCACCTCGCTCTACAACATCACAAACTGCATCGTATGCTTTCCAAGAAATAAGCAGGTTCTGCTCTTCAACGTGAACCTTAGAGAGAGAAAGAGGCTATAGCCTACTGCGCTAAATGTTAGCATGGTAGCATGCTTGTTACAGACATGTTGCCGACATGTCCTGTCCGTCTCTGAAACTGAAACTCAGGAACACATGAACCTGAAAAACTGCAGTTCCACAAATGTCCACACGAGGGCTGCCTCCAAGAGCGAGTCCACAAACCTCCAATGTTTAAATGTTTATCATGTCATTACATACATGAGCAATATTTGGATTGAGTCACCAAGATGGCCTCAAGCACACGAACCTGTGGATGACATCACAGAAGAGTCCCTGGAAGTCTTCCTCATGCTGCTGTGGCTGTTTCTTACGTGGCTGCTCCTCAAAGCTCAGTGAAAGCAGAGCTAATGTAAACTGTGTGTCAACATCGGTGTCCTCACTGAACCCAGACCGCCTGTATTTACAGACAGGAGGCTTATGGGAGGCAGCGTCAGCCCGCCAGAACCTTCTCTAAAACCTCCATCTGTCTTTTTAGTGACCTCAGACCAGTCAAACGCAGCTTTTATATCCTCATATATATAAAAATCATATTTCACTAAGAGCACAGCACATGCTGCTCTTCAGGTTACATTCCACAAACAGGGCTGTCGGCCATTTTTATTGCAAAAAGTAGTTTTAATGCCTCTCAGTGGAATCAGAGCACGGTTTCAGGCCGCCCGTCTGTCCGTCCTGCTCCTGTACAGACGTTAACTTTATAGACTGTCTTCAGATTTTGTGTGTTTCTCCATGTTAAAGATGATTTTTCAGAACTACTTCGTTACTGCCTGAAGCACAAACATCTCGCTCCCTTTAGAATCACTCACATGGATCCTGCTGCTGCATGAAGGCCACACCCTCTAAGACCCTGTTCACACTGGGGAAATCAATCCGGCTAGAGTGGGATTCGGGCCGTAGCTAATAAAATCGGTACAAAGTTGTCGTAGTTCTACGATTGTTTACATACGGCTTTTGTACGCGACCCGGACACTGTCTGCATGAACTGGAAGTATGACGTCACTAGCGGGATTTGCTAGCCAGATTGGCTTACATCTGGCTCAGGTCTGAACGCAAATGCGGCTAGTGAATCCCGCTAGCAACGTTATACCTCACGGGGACAGTGTCCGGGTCACGTACAAAAGCTGTATGTAAACAACCGTCGAACTACAACAGCTTTGAGTTTATTTTCCACAGGGCTACAAATGAATAAACTGCTGTTTGAACAAAAAAAACTGAAAGAACGAGCGACACGGGAAAAAACAACAAAAAAAAAAAACACGACATATGCGTACACGCTGTTCTACCACGGCCTGAATACACTCTGTATATTACAAGGCGCCACCTAGTGGTTTGGAGGACAACAAACAAGCCGGGTTAAGCGGGATTGAGCACGGACACACGTGTGTGTGATTAGAAAAGATTAGAAAATAGGTCTGAACGTATCCAGTTTAAAGGCCATCTGGATTCAATCCCACTCTAGCTGGATTGACTTCCTCCAGTGTGAACGGGGCCTAAGTCACCCGTTTAGCTAAAGATGTTTTCGGTCGGTACACCTGCAGGATCCACGTGAACAATCGCTGATTAGTGAGCAGGTAACTGAGATCCTTGGGGATGACTGAAGGCCACACTGCTGTGAGAGCTCTGTCGGCCTTTTATGGGTTAAAATTATGGACACTATTTATTTTAATTATTCTATTCTAACCACTGCTGTATTCTTAAGTCCCTAGACTGTTCTCCACCCTTTTGTATGGCAGCACCATCATAATAGGAATTCCTCTATTTTGACCCACAACTTAAATGTAACGGCCGTCCAGACGTTTTGATTCATGGACAATAGCTCGGATTTATCTGTGTTTCTCCGACCTGCTGTGTTTGCATAGGAGCACTAACAAAAGACCTTTGGGTTTTTTTAACCTGCCACCACCTCCTCCACCACCACTACACACAGCACCGCCCTTCCTGGCGCACACACCACCCAGTTACCTACATACAACACTTATCTCCATATCAGCATTCTCCTCATACTGCAGCAGCCACTTTCCCTCCGTCTGCATGTTCTCACACACACACACATCCATCACAGCGCTGCTACCCTTCATATCAACAGTGCTGCTGTTCTCCTGTATTATTACCCAGCATACTCTCTGTTTTCCTAAGAGCCAGCCAGGAAATGAGTTTTATAAAGCTGGAAAATATACACACACACACAAACACACACACAGCAAACCCAAAACATCCTGAAGAGACTAAGTGGGGCCAGACAAGCGCTCAACCTGAAACACACACACACACACTTTTTTAGAAGAACAATGCCGCCGTGGCGACCCTGCTGCCCCGACTACCGGCCATTGGGAGCGGAGGGTTTTTCGGGATCAGAGGGAGTGGTGTGATCCGAATACCTTCAGGGCACCGAAACAATGCAGCTTGGAGCAGCAAACATCAGCGAAGGCTTTGATAAGGTCTGTAAAGCTCAGAGCTCCTGGGCACACACAAAGAGTCCGTCTCAGGAAGCTCGTGGAGAGCGAGAACATGAAGGAGGCGTGAGGCTCCGAGCGGCGGCTGTTTCACACACACAGGAGGAGGCGGCAGGCGGGCGACGCTCGGACTTTACAGCTCTGAGAACCAGAGTTCTCATTACTGACCACGCAAGAAGAGTGAGGAAGAGGAGGAGGAAGGGCAGCGACACTCAGAAAGCAGACATTACAGAAGCTTACCGCACATGTGTTAGCACCCCGGCTAACTTTTCTCAGGTTATTTTAGCATCTAATAGCTTTGAGGTGATTGTTGATGAATCCTGACTTGTTGTTAGCATCAGCTAACTTTACACGACTGATGTTAGCAAGGCTGCACATTATCGCCTTTCAGGTATAATGACGGAGAGTTCGAGTCAAAAAAAATGAACAGTGGAGGCTTTCATGACGTGTGCCGGGCAGTTATTGTAGCGTGAACGTGTGCTGTGTTGGAAACCGTCATGGCTGCGGGCGGTGCGCTGCCACGGTAGCTGAGTGGATCGGTCACGGTGGCATTGTTCTCTAAGTGAGTGGCAGGCGTGACGGATCCTGGTCCAAATAAAAGTCCACTGTTCCTGTAGCCGGGACATGAAGCGAGCTTCACACGGAGATGCAAACAGACGATAAGAGTAATGAGCTGAGAATACGATCTGTGAAATAATACACTGCACTGAGAAAATATTAATTCAGGCCTCAGAACTTATGGAAAGGTGTGGTGATTACATGAGAAACAGAAATAAACCTTTTCACCTCAAAACTAAACAAAGACCATTTAATTCAAGCAGCAAGGCTAAATGTACACAGGCTAACACATGCTATGTAGCTTTAGCTTTAAAAAACATTTACGTACCAGAAATGTCCTCACACCTCCGCTCCAACCTCCATGTGTTCCCTCCTTCAGGTGGAGAAAAGAGAAAACAGCACCTTCAGTTCAGGTTCGCTAGCATCTATCATTCTAAACATTTTCAATGAGCTAGCCTCTGATGCTAACAACATTAGCTTGTCAAACTATAGATGCTCTTTAAAGTCTTCAATGGAGCTAATGTTCTGTAACAAACAGTTTCACTGAAAAATTGAGACGCTGAACATGATTTAATACAAAATGTATCATTTTAATAATCCATATCAGCTCTTTAAGCAGCTAAAAGTTATACAAACACTGCAGATATTTAAATCCATTTGGGGCTCGGGCTGCAGGATGGATGTGTCTGAGTATGTTAAACGTCTGGCACGAGCTCCGTGAAAACACAACAGGCCGCAGGAGTGAGATTATCCTGCAGCCCGGGGACACAGATTGGCTCCATCGCAGTCCATGACCCTCGATCTACTTTCCAATGTCCACGGAGGAAAAATTACAACATGGCTGAGGAACAGCGCGCTGGACGGAACCCAACGTGATTGCAACCATGTCTGTTTTTCTGGCTCGGAGCTCGGAGGTCAGCGATGCGTCTTCACACCAAAAAAAAAAGAGGATCGGAAGCCTCGACGCTCCGGAGCCCAGAGCGTGATGTTAAATCAAAACCAGCCGACAGAACACAGACGATGTGGCACTGATGTACTGTAGATCACTTCCAGGGAATGTGTGTTTTTTTAATTTCCCCACTTCTCTGGATCCAATCACACACTTTTCACCTCTTTAAACTCTAATTTTGATCAGTTTGCATTTCTTTTTAATCCCATGAGCTTCTAAATACAAATCTGGTCACACAGACGAACAGGCTGAAAACCCCTCGGTGCATCGCAGCAAAGAAATGTAGCAGAAAAAAAGATCGGATCGAAAACGGAGCCAGTTTTCTCCATTTAGTCCTGAGCTTCAGCACAATCCATCAAATCATGGGACAAGCTAACCATGGCCATGTATTATATTGCTCTGACGTTAGCATGCTAACCATTTCATGCCACCTCCAACCACTAGATGGAGCAGCGAGTCAATGTGGCTTCTAGCTGGTTTTAATAGTCTATAATTCTAATCTCAGCGACTGGGTTGTACAAAAATATGGCTAAAGTTGTTAGCATGTGACAGGCTAGCCTTTTTTTTGTCTTTTAGCACAGCATGGACACCGAACTTTGCACACCACTTACGATGTCTTCCTTTGTCAGCACCGGGTTACATCACAAACTCCAGGTCTGGTCTCCATACTTTAGCCAAGTTAGCTTAGCTTATCCAGCAGATGATGATGATGATGATGGTGGTGGTGGTGCAGGGAGGGTGTTGTAGCAGACTGGCGACGGTGGACGTGAACACTCTGATGTCCAGGTTTTGTAGAGAAGCACAAAAATTAGCTTCAGACCAAAACAACACGAAGTTACTGCACATTTTTTTAGTTAGCTTCTAGCTAATGTAGCAAAATGCTTACTTGCAAATGCATCTATGGCAACAGCAATGCAAGGCTAGGAATTAGCTTAGCTTAGCTATTGGCCCAAACAGAGCTTTAGTTGCTCACTTCCTTCTTTGAGGAAAAGGGGGTGTGGCCAGCTGTAACTCATTAGCATTTAAAGCTACAGGCACATTTTAAAACCCACAGGGATGGACAATGCTAAGAAAAAGAGAAAGCTAAGCTAACCAATGCTCAACCAACTCTAGACAGAAGACTAAAATATTATTTTTTCATATATTGATCTTTAAGCCTCCAGAGGATATTTTCACTGAAGTAGTCGGCTTCAGCTCGTTCCTGCTGTTTGCTGGTGAAAGACATTACTGTGATACATGAACGGCGAGCTGCGACCGAAGAAGCTGTGGGAACCTCCACCTCATCACCTCAGGTGAGCCTGAGAGGCCTGAGACACAACACAGATTGGATTGCATTCACACACAGAGAGGCAAGGCTTGCTCCTAAATATTTGCTCAGTCTGTCCAGACCCTCAGGAGGACACACACGTCATCTCTGTGCATGCTTTGACTCCACACACACACACACAGAGGTAAGAGAAGAGATCTGACACTCCGGGGTGTAGGGTGACACCTTGAATTGGCCTCTTACCACATCCAAATGTTTCTGCTGCTTTGTAGTGAGACAATGGCAGCCTGGGAACGGGAGGCTGATATGAGAGGGACGCATCAGATACAAAAATGTAACACAATTACAGGGCAGGAAAGGCAACATGACAGAAATCCACAAGAAGATAAGAAGAGACACAGTGTGTGTGTGTGTGTGTGTGTGTGTGTGTGTGTGTGTGTGTGAGGTGTGAGAATGCAGCAGCCACGAGCAGGTCGGTAACCCGAGTCCCATGTGAAGTCTCAGCTGCAGGAACTCAGCTCAAGAATACACTGAGTCATTACTAGCTGGCTACAATGCACTCACATTCCCCAACACACACACAGAGTCATGAGCTAATTCACTGACACACAGATGTAAGCCACCCACATACAAAAACTGAACCCATATGCAAACACCCACACACCAAATGAGCGCACACTTCCTCTCCATCTTCGCCGCTTGGAATTCCTTCTCACAGAGATTATGTGGCCAGAGACGAGCGCCGACTCGCCGGGGGAGACACCGCCGAAGTCCAGAGGGTCATCATCACCACTGAATAACGATGGATACATTCTCTGTGATGTGACATAAGGTTTTTAAGACACCAGCCATCACTGTCATCAACTCCACTCCACCTGCTAATCCAAAAATATGTGAAGCTGTTAGCTTAAGGGCGGCTAATGGCTAAAGCCATCACACACTTTAAGCCTTAAAGTGAAAATTAGGATTTCAAAGGAGGTCAACATGGAGGTCTATGGGGCCTAAACTAAACAGGTGCTAGCTGAGAAATTAGGTTATTAAAAACTGCAGTTCCAAATATGGCCACTAGAGGCTGAGTCTCAAAGAGAGTCAATTCATACAGACCTCCATGTTAAAACTATTCTTCAGAAAATGCAGAGGTGATGTCACAGATTGCTCGTCCACTATTAACACACACACGAGCCACCCTCAAGTGGCTATTCAGGGAACTGCAGTTTCTGACACGTACATTTGAATTGTGTTTAACTCAATTAGCTGGAGTAAAGCCAGATGACGCTCTGAATAAAGTTAATATACAGAAACAGAACCATTATTTTGGTAAAATAAGGAGTATTAAACCCAAAAATAATCATAATCCAGGCTGTGTAGTTGTTATATCGCCCTCTGCTGGACAAAAAGTCTTGTTTAGAATGATGTTACAGGTCGTCAGAAGTGTAATTACCTGTAGAGTGTAGAGCAGACTGAATCTCATCATCAGTGACCATAAAAAAATAAATACGACTGAGAGCTCTGGCAGTCCCTCCGAATAATAAAAAAGAGTGACTGAGACTAATTCCTGAGCTGCCTTTGTTTCAACTGGAAACAGATGTATTGATAAAGACATGACAAAGCACTGGCGCACGCCGAGTCCGACAGGACGCAGTTCATAGATGGGACTCTGATAATATTGCTTCTGATGTGATGCAGTTAAATTGCAATAATCTGGCCTCAGCTGGACATTAAATCTGCCAGCAGCAATAAAGTGTCAATCAATAAAGATGCTGCAGGAGTGCTGTTTTGAACCTATCAGACAGAGTTTAGCACCTTTACAGGTGATAATCGTGATGAAAATGACAAGACAGCACAGCACAGCGTTCCCAGGACACATGATCTGTGTTTGCCTGACTGGCTGAGGTCAGAGTGCCTCTAATGTTAACACTTTCAGCGTCCCCCTGTATGTTTTCACTGCCGGCACAGAGAAGCTCCAAGCTGTGACAGGGCTGAACACAGAAAATCAATTTAGCGTATAAATAAAGCATTAAGGGACGAGGCGAAGCGTTATGAGTCCCAGCCTGCAGACGTTTAAAGGTGAGTGACCCGCCCAAGCTTTAAAGTGTTAATATTTTTCTGGTCAGGACAGCGAACCAGCGGGGGAGGGAGGAAGTGGACGGAGATCAGATGTCTAACACTACGTGAGCTTCTTTTATCAGATTAAAACCACTGTGTGATGACATCATCGGGGGCTTTAGAAAATGTGATCAGGCTTGGCTAATATGAAAATGTTTAAGAAAGTGCAGTTCCCAAGATAGCCACTTGAGGGCGCCTGCAATAGTCCTTTCAGACCTCAATGTTAACTTGAAATGGGCTGTACACATATTTGTATTTCTGCTTTAAAGTTGGACTTTTCAACATGGAGGTCTGTGAATATTAACGTTTCCCATTTGGAACGAGCCCTCATGTGGCCACTAAAGGAACTGCACTTTCACAATAACAGCCTTTCTGATGGACAGACGCTGGGTGTGCAAAAGATTAGCACACAAAAAGCGAACTATTCCAAGATCACGTGACTGCAGAACAAGTGTAATGAGCACACCGTCAGCGCCCCCTGCTGGCGAAGGCTCACAGAAGATGCCCTCACTGAAAATATGAGTCAGTGCTAATAGAGAACCTTATTTTTAAGACATAAATATGGTTTTCAAGTATGATTATTCCCATTAAAATCTGTTTAAATTAGACATACTCATTTTTTTTTTTATCAAATATAAGCTGTTTGGTTTTTAAAGTTTCAGAAAAGGGTGGAAAATTGATCTATTAGGGCGTACTGTGTCAGAAAAACACTAAAATATAATTTCAGAAATATCAAAGAAGTAAAAATTAAATAAATGACTTCAATAACAAAACAAAACAAACTTGTATGTCAGTGAAATAATTTAGTGGAACAAACAATTTCACATTTACATAAATTAATGTATGTGTGGTGATTCTCTCCGTGTAGCTGTTCAGCAGCGGCGGCGGCGGCAGCAGCCCAGGAACACTCCATAAGGCCTGACATGGTCTCTGCAGCATTGTCTGTGTGTGTGTGTGTGTGTGTGTGATTGCACTGCATAGTTCCCAGGCTGGAGCTGAATATCAAGCATCTATATGACAAAAAAAAAAAAAGAGTTCCCAGGCTGTCATGAACGTCTTTATGGAGTGTTGGTGTGTGTTAGATCTTCTTCTCACACTCCTGTATCCTTCACCTCAGGGGGCTGCAGGAGGTGGAGGAGGGGGGTGTCAGAGCCTCCATCAGCCCAGCTCAGTGCACTCTGTCTGGGCTTGCTGCGATGGCTGCAGGGCCAGTCCTTCTTCTTCATGTCAGCCGAAGTCTTTATTTTCCCCCTCCGCCTCCCCCGCCTCCTCCTCCTCCTCTTCTCAGGTGTTACAGGGGGGGAAAAAAAATGGCCGACAGTGCAGGGAGGTGAGGGTTTTTACTTCTTTCAATGACAGATTACTTTTTTGAAAATAGAGAAACGAGGGCAGTAAAAAAAAAAAGAGATGTGAAATATTCCACTGACTCACTCCTGTCCTACATCGCCCTGACACTGAGGGCGGTCACGTCAGCGAAACATGAGTCATCATTTCTGAACCTTTATTCCAAAAATCGCCTCCAGATGACAAAGAAAAAATGCATTGTTCTCCAGGCGCCTGTGTAAACTCTTTCTCTGAAGGTGCCTTCAACGAGTACAAGCTGGTGTCCTCTTATCATCCCCCCCCCGGAAGAGAAGGAGGAAGAGGAGGGAGCTCAGTTGAAGAGGATGGAGTCCGGGTCTCTGTTGGCGATCTGCGCCATATGTTTGAGTATGTCTTTTTTAGTGATGATCCCCAGCAGCCTCCTAATAACAGAGAGAGAGAGAGAAGAGCAGATTACTTCACATCGTACTTGCTTTGCTTCGTCATGGAAGGTCGAAGAAGTGACAGAGAGTCGATGGTGATGTTGGAGAAAGAGGAGCTGAAGGTTAGCGTGTGATGTGAGGTTTCACTCCAGGTGATCTGGATCAGCACCAACCAGATTTTACTGCTACATCCTAACACACTTTTTGACGAGTGATGAAACAGTTTCACCTTTTACGTGTGTTTTCCTGACACAGACGGCAGCACTCCACATGCTACCTGCTCCTAGCTTATTACGCTTGTTGTACTTCCCACATATTCTCACTTTTTGGGCTCCATCTTGTCCCTGCTGTCGATGTTAAATTGTGTTTCTGCCTCAGGAATTCTGGATATTGAGGTTAAAAGGGGAACTGCGGCGGTTTGGATAACTTGTAAGAAGGGTCAGAAATGCTGCCGCAGAGGTCACAGTGGTGGCCCCTTCCAGATCCTTTGACCCGTCTCCTCCGGTGTTTGTTGTGTGTGAACCTTCCTAGTGAAGATTTGAAGCGGGGTTTATTGGATCAGCAGTAATTTAAAGTAGAATGAAGCAAACACCCCCTGTGTGTTGACTCGTCGGGTGCTCTCCCTCGCTGCTTTCCTTCCCTGTGGGCACTTTTGACGGTGCACACATGCTGCTGACAGCCTGCTGACAGGCACGATGACCCCTGCAGGACTTATTTGTTTCAGATGGGCTGACACTGAGAGGAAAGGGGGGAGGTGGAGTCTGAAGGATCGCTCACCGTCTGGGCTCGAAGTGACACACAGTAAAAAGACCTTGAGGCTGTGATTTCTGACATCTAATGACTCAGACGCTTAATTTTATCACGCCGAGTGGCAACAATAGTGTTTTCCCAGACCCGTCTTTACCTCACTGTCTCCAACTGTCTGCTTTTTGTTTCTTTTTTCTGTGTGCCGGTTTAAATTTAAATACTATTTATTAAAGCACGAAAACATCTCAGCCACAAAATTTCTTCACACTCGCTTTTGTTTCGACTTCTTTGATCCCGTCCAGTCAAACGTCTTCAGGCCTGCTGCAGCCCTGTAAGGTAATTGGTCCAAGAAGGAACCACTGGGCTCTTTGGTGGAATCCATTAGTAAGAAATATGTAAAAGCTGCCTGTTTTATTCCTTTTTATGATATTTGTTGTTTTTCATTAAACCCCATTAAAATAACACAGGGAATAAGTTTGTTTCAAGCTGAGAGGTTCCTACTGACAGAAATCTATGAAGCCGTTCTTAGCATGTAGCAACTAGCAGTTAGCATGCCACACATTATTTGTATTGCTGTCTTTTTAAAGGTAAATGGGTCACTTTTTGTTGTTATGCCACCTTAAACACACACTTAAATGCAAGAACTTCCTCACGTGACTCGCATGATTTGATCCGAACCACCTGTGGGTCAGCCGCCAGCGCATAGCTTGAAGCCTGGTAGGATGGATCTCCTGAAACCTTTGACAGGTTCCTGCTGGAAGCCTGGCAAGACCCGAGGTTGGTGATCGCACAAATCCTACATAAAGGTGCTTTAACAGCCAGGCGTGTTGACCTTCAGAACTCTGTGACCACGCTGCACAGCTGTAACGTTTGTGACGGTATCCAAAATTCAAATGAAAGCTGGTCCTTTGAACATGTCAGACCGCCGTGTAAACATCTGAGGCCACGCATGAGAGACAGCGGGGATGAGTGAATGAAAGTATCTCCTGCTCTGAGAGTAATCTCACAGAGCTCCATTGTTCTTTGTCAGGAAAGTGTGTGTCCTCACCCATTATGTGTGACCAGACACTGGCGTAGGCCCAGTTTCCTGAAGATATCCACAGTGATGTCCATGGGTGTGTGGTCGGTGACGGTGAAGGGACTCAGGTCCATGATCCCTCTGAGGCGGAGAGGAGGCGGCGCGTCGGGAGGCTGGGACGGAGAGTGCTCAGTGAACACCACCCTGGAGGCACTGACGACGCCGTCCTGACGTTTCCGGGCGTTGTCTTAAAAAAAAAAAAAAAAGACAGGAAATGAAACTTTGGCCACTACACAGCAGCAAAAACAAGCTGTGATCATCTCTGAATACCACCATAACATGCAAAAGGCTCTGTGTAGGTGTCTTTCAATGCATGCACATGAGTGAAGTTCTGACCTATGGATATGAGCAGGTCTCGTCTGAGCACAAATCCCACGAGCCTCTGGGACTCCTGGGAGACGACCACAGGGAAGCCGCTGTAGTGAGTGCTCTCCACCAACGTCTGGAGAAAGAGAAAAACATCTTCGTATCCATAGCAACAATATCATTCTTCTTCTTCTTCTGTTTGCATGTGTGAGTCCGTTACCTCCACCTCTCCTATCGTCATGCCGTCCTGCGTGAGCACAGCCAGAGCAGGGTCCACCCTCCGCGGCCTCATCACGTCCACGGCCAGGCTGCTGTGCTCGAACTCTTCTTTTGGCTCCAGGAAGGGGTATCCATTCAGCCTGATGTGAGCCTGCAGAGTTTGTTTGCTTTAGTTTTTGTAGTTGGAGAACACCCAGAGTGAAAGTACAGGATGTATTTACGGACCAAAAAAATAAAAAACATCACACTAAATGAGCCTGAAAGAAAAATAAAAAACGTTTGTGACGTAACGCCGGCCTGCGCAGCAGAACCCTCACCTCGTAAATCCCCTCTCTTCCAAAAGCATCTGCCACCCATTTGCTGGTCATGGTTGCAGCCATGAGGGGAACGATGTACTCCAAACCGCCGGTCAGCTCGAACATGATGACCACCAACGACACCGTCATACGCGTCACTCCACCTGGAGGGGAGGCGAGGAAAAGATTAGATCACCACTCCTCACAGGCCTTCCTCTATCTGAAAGGTTGAGCTCTTTATTTGTGTGGAAACTCTACATCAGCGGTTCCAGTCTGAATCCAATTACAATCATCGGTCACAGCCGCAAACCAAGGCTCCATTTCTGAACTCTGCGCTCGCTCCTCTGAGGCCTCCCTCTAAACAATTGGCTTAAGTGTGACAGTTTCATTGTGTGTAGTGTGAGTGTTATGTATCAGAACACTTCTCCTTTGATGGTTGCTCAGTATTTTAGAAACGGGGATGATTACACGCTCTCAGATGGTTCCCTGATGTTTCCAGAAAACAAAAGAAAAAATGTTTTTCCACCAACAGAATTAAAATGCCTATGTTTATAACATCCAAACAAGAGCTATGTCTTATTTCAAAGCAACATGTGTTACTTAGCATGTCATCTTTATCGACCGCCTATAACAACAACATAATCAGGAGGTAAAATAAAGCTTAAAAGAGAAAAATAACATAATAAAAAGACGATAAAATCACTGTTATGATTGTGTACTGTGACAAAAATCAACACACAGGTGTCTTATGGATAGCCCATTGTGGTCAATAGGCTGTGGATGCAAACGTAATGAATTTTCTGGCAGTAAAGAGAATCTTTAGCAGTGGTTTCAGTTCAGATGTTCTACACAAAAAGTTCCCTGTGTGCAGTAGAGGACAGCAACGTCTACTTGTAACCCTGTAAACATGTTTATTTCTGCTGTAAACTTGGACATTTTTAATATGGAGGTCTATGAATGTTTTGAGCTGCCCTCAGGTGGCCATTTGATGAAATGCACACAACATCACAAAACATCCTCCTCCTCTCAGAATTAAAAAAAAAAAATCTTTTAAAACAACTCCCAACCTAAACAAGCTGCAGCTCCGACCATGGCGTAGAGCCCCGGAGTGATGCAGTCCGCCCCCGGCGAGCACCACCCTTTGAAGATAAACCAGTCGTGGTTGTAGTAAGCCAGCTGCTCCATGCCGACTCCCAGCAGTCTGCCGGCGATGGCTCCGACCGCCATGCTAGGGATGAAGAGGCCAGAGGGAACCTAGACAGAGAGGCCAGGAGGAAACCATTCGCTTTATGAGCTGACTGCAGAACTGTAAAGACTGAGCGGCCTAATAAAAGATGCAAGATATCCTCATCAGGCCTCTCTCTGTGTCCATCACTGTGTGCGTGGTTATAAACGTACCTTCATGCCAAAGGTAATAACAGTGATCAACATCTTGAAGACCAAGGCGAGAGCCAGCTGCCACAGAGCCGTGTAGAGGCCTTCCCCTGCCGGCCGGTCAGCCAAGCTGTTACCTGCACCTGTTTCTGAAGTGTTGGTTGGCTGGAGGTGTGTGTGTGAGGAGATGATAGGAGGAGCCAGACAGGGAGGCAGAGAAACAACCTTAGATAGTGTAAAACTCAATATTTGTTTAATTTATGGGATTAACACACACACACACACGTTCACTGACCTGCTTGTAGCCGCACAGCTGTGAGGAGTCCAGCAGCGAGCAGTCGTTGAACAGCTCCGAGATGAGCTCAGCTCCGCTCATCCTGGTGTAACTGTTCGGGTAGGCGACCACGGCAGTCAGCGCGGCGACCACCAGCACCTCGATGACGGGGTAGTGTCCCAGCCGCGTGGTTTTACCTGAGAGAAAAACCCATTAATACCCCAAAGGTTACAGACATCAGTAGACATCCGCGACCGACACTCACGTCTCCTGCACCAGGCGATGTTGGCCCTGATGAACAGCGCCCCCCAGAGGCCTCCGAATATCCCCAGCAGGATGAAGGGGGCCAGCTCCACCAGGTGCCACGGGGCGTGAAACTCCACGTAGAAGAGCACCAGGCGGCTGTTTCCAAACGGGTTGATGGAACGGAGAGTGAAGGCTGCCACCAGAGCGGCGAAAAAGGAACGCCACAGAGTCTTCAGGGGGAAGTAGTAACTCACCTGGAGGAGAGAAAACATGTCAATCATTCTTAATATTAGTACAATGCAGACATACAGGCATGTTGAGACATATTCTGAGGACTTTTTTATTGAATTACCTGCCTATCCTCATCCAAACCCTGCAGATGGCTTAGCAAGCTGCCAAGACCTGATTACATGTGATGCAAACACACTTTTCTTGCTTAATATGTCTGTTAGGAGCCAGTGCTGAGCTCATTCCAACAAGAAATGCAAGTAATAACATAAAATAAGTGGTGCAGAAAACACAAATCTCAGTCTTTGCGATCCATGTTTGCATGAGTCTTGGTTATTTGATTGTGGAGGAGGTGCAGCTTGTGTGGAGTGATTATTATTGAATCCAGTAGCTAAACTAAAAAAAAATGAAGGCACTGCTGTCTGAGAAAATGGATACTTCTTTGGCTTTTCGGCACTTTCAGCAAAGGAATGGAACTACCCACCTCCTCCAGACTGAACAAGACTCCTCCTATAGGAGCACCAAAAGCCACCGACACACCCACGGCTGCTGCAGCTGATAACACCTGCAAACAAGACCCCGAAAATATAACTTTCATCAAAGCAGAGCAGTGTTTTTTTTTCTGCACATTGTTATTGAGAAATTATGAATCTAATCTTAACAATTTAATTTCTGTAGTTTTTGGCATTCAGAAAGCCAATTTAATTAGACTGCAAATTGTTGGAAAAGCCTGGAAAAGCTGCCACAAATGCATAAAAATATTGACTTTACAATTACCTAAAAATGAGAACCAGAATTTTTTTTGTCTTTTTCCCAACCTACCTCTCTCCGCTTGGCTTCGTTCTTGCGGTACTTGGTGAACAGGTGGCAGAGTATGTTGGCACAGCAGCAGGCCACGTGGACTAGAGGACCTTCCTTTCCTAAGCTGAGCCCAGAGGAGACGGCCAAAACCAGCGTGATGGTCTTAATGATGAGGGTCCATTTCCCCAGGTAGCCACGGATGATGAAGCCGCTCAGGATGGTTTTGATCTGAGGTGAGACGGAGAGTGTTTGCATGCGCACGGATTAATCTGGTGTGTGCAGAAGAGCATGAGGATATGTTTGTTCTTATGTGTCCGTTTGTGTTGGGGAGGGATCCGTTTAGATAGGCCCGTCTGACCGAAAGACAGTATAAACACTGATTTGAGAGGGAGGGAGAGAGACAGAGAGAGAATGTGGATATTTTCCTTTCAAATAAGCGGTTAATCTCTTGTGAGTGGGCCGGGTGACCAGCGGCTGACCTCAAAGAGATGAGGCTGTTAGCAGAAAATGACTCAGGTTCCCTGAAATGAAGTGGAGGGGAAATATTTGTGTATTATACTGAAGTAAAGTTTAAGTTTTCCACTTGTAATTCCAGAAAGTCAGCAAATATTCTTCGAATATGCTCTTTAATTTCCTCGAAAGACGAGGAAAGTGAAATAAAAGTAGGTCGCAAACCCAGGACTGACCTACACGAGTAAAAAAAAGACCAATATAGATGAGCTAGAGCAGCTTTCAGAGGGCAGTTCTGTGTGCTCTTCACCCTTTAGTTTCATATTGATAGCTGAAATAAAGGCCAACAGTGTAATTGTAACATTATAATACTGCCTGAGTATAAATAGACAAACTCATGAGAGACTCCTGCACATTTAAGAAAGAAAAACTGCCCAGGGACCGGTGTGAAAAGGTCGAAAAGATCTAAAAATGTCAGTCAGAAGAGCTTAGATACTGATATAAACATGGAAAATTAGGGGCCGATTTTATGGTGGTGATGAATCTATCAGTGACGGGGCAGCTGATCTTTTTTAATAGACACATTTAAAGCTCTGTCTCCTCTAAAATCCAACATGTGAAGCACATTTAAACAGGTTTAAATCCAGAACTTCTGGAACAAAGATGTTTGAACGTTGTAGGAGTATAAAAGAGGCCATGATATAAATCCCTGCTCTGAAACATGCTCTCTGTGAACAACAACTAGGAGGGAGTTACACATAAATAATGATACCATGAATGAATGAATTTGCCTCTGTTGCTGCACACTGGGACTCCATCATGATACCTAACACACATCCTGATTTCTCACCTCTGGTATTCCTGATCCACATGCGTATGGAGCGAAAGCCCTGACCAGGGTGACAGCCAGGAACGCAAAGAGCAGAGCCCAGAATATGTACATCAGGTAGTTCACTATGTAGGCGAACGCACCCTGCAAAGACAGACGTGTGATTTGTCAGTCATTAACACAAAAAAATATATCATAAATAAATCATGACTTCTGCTGGCGTTGTTCTGCGTCATGACCACTAGGTGGCACCAACCCACCACAAATCAGTTTACAGATTTTCTTCAGTTTGCATCAACAACAAAAGGTCCTCCCACCTCTGAGGTGCCCGTTATGAGCTCAGCCCAGCTCTGCCACTGCGGACAGCGGTCCCTCTCCTGGAACGTCGTTTCATTGGACGTCCAGCAGCAGTGCTCGTGGTTGAACCAGAAGCCGATCAGACACACTCCACCCTTCATGTCCGTCAGCCAGTGGGCTGCGATGTCGATGCCGCCGGCTAGAGCACCTGGAGAAGAGGAGAAAAGTGAACTTTCTGCATAAAATATGTCACCCTGCTTATTTTCAGTTCTGTGCCGGAGCTGCACCTGCTGTCTGCAACACACGTGGGAATTAACTTTCAGCTAAAGCATGCAGCAAGAACAGGCGCCGTCTGCGTTCAGGCCACAAAGAAGATAACTGTGCATCAAACAGACACAGCTAGAACGTGTCTGCATGTGAGGGTGAGTGTGTGTGTGTGTGTCCCTACCTGACATGAGTCCCACCAGCAGCATGAGCAGCCATCCAGAGAAAGCATCGCTGACGCTGTGCAGCAGAGCCACAGTGGACTGTCTGCTCTTATTGGTGATCTGGAGCAGAAATCCAAATCTTGTCATATTACAGAATAATTAGGCAGGAATGACTGAAACATGTCTTCTCATCAGCACCAATAAATTATGACATGTTGAACTACAAAGGTTGAACTACAAACTAAAGCTTAACTTCAAAAATCTACAACAGTACTGCCTGAAATCAACTTATTAAATCCTTAAACACATGTAAAAAAAGGTTAAATTCAATTGCAATAGCCACATTTGAACCAGTAGAGGGCAGGAGCTGTGCATGCTTAAAACACAGTATGAAGAATTTGAATATTTTGCTACACATATGTCAGGATTTCAGACCAGAAGCAGTCGCACTGAGTTGACGTCACACTGGAATAACGCAGTTTAAGAGCAGCTACTGTCCAATGTGTGTGTGTGTGCAGGGGCAAATTAGTCTTAAAACACTAATTAATAATGTCCTCGAAGACTAGCAAGTAGCACCATCAGCACAAACATACATACTGTAACCCGAATCCTTCCAATTGTTTGGTGCGAATGCACAAAACGAATCTCTTGGTGTAAACTCTCATGTTCTGATGGTGATAGCGGCTCTTATCTCAGGTACAGCTTGGTACACTTTTACACTCTGCGCCTTCCTTTAAATAGCACACCCAGCCTTCCTCGGTACCTCTCTGTGTCTGTCCCGGTCCTTGCTCTTCTCTCTGACCCAGTCAATGGTGTTGAAGTCTTCGTAGGTGCCCACTCCCGGCAGCGGGTCCTCCAGCGGGTCCACCAGCTTGGGGCCGTTACCGTTCATCCCGGCTGCTCTGCTGCTGCTGCTGCTGCTGCTACTGTTGCTGCTGTTCTCCTCATAACCTCCTGGGACAGAAAGGCAGGGAGAGGCGCAGAATATCTTGGTCACAATGACACACACGCTGTATTGTTTTCAACATTGTTTTAGAGTTAGACTTGTTTAAAGCCAAACACTAACGCGTTTCTGCCTTCTCTTCTTCTAGCCTCAATTATGCTGTTTCCTTAGATTTTATATGGCAATAAAAGAGAGCACACAGACTGAAAACTTTCTAAAACTGTTGGGGTTCAGAGGGTTAACATGTCACAGTTAAGGTGATCCATCATCCAAAACACACACACAGTCACACACAGGCCTTGAGAAACTGCCAAGAGTGGTAACCCCACTATTATTGCATACTAGCAAAACAAAAAAATGGGACAAAAGAGCAACAAACTGTGCATTGTAGCCTCCGGTTTTATTACTGATAACCTCACAATACTGTATTGATGTGCATGTGCGGGAAAGACACACAAAGAAAGCCATGAGATCCACTTCTGCTGCAGTCTCTCAAGCAGAAAGAGCAACATTAGAGCCCGAGTACGTGGCAGCGTCTGAGCCGCAGTCGGCTGCGACCAATCAAAAACAGGCTGAGACGCAAACAGGAAGTAGCCCACGAAGCGGAGCCTAAATAAGAGAAAACAATAGGATGCATGCCGAGTGAAGCACATGCCTCCAGAGCTGTGTTGACAAGTTCGACTGGTTTTAAAAGCCCTGGGTGAGCAAACCAAACGCAACAAAACAGCAATATGCTTAAATCTACACGGAACACAGACAAAGAGCGAGAGGGACGAGGAATAAAAGAAATGTGTTTTACCAGGTCTTATTTTATACAACTCTCTTACGCAACACATCAGGAGTCAGCTGATAGAGCCTGTAAAGTAACTGAACCCAGGTGCTACACTGCAGGCTGAAGGTGTAGAAGACACAGAGCCATAATGGCTTCAAGTAGAAGGACACACATCAATTAGTCAGGCGTATTTAAGCAACATTCATCCCCACTGTGGTCATCAAATCTAACACTGATCAGAGCAGAAACCAGACAAAGAATCAGCTAAAATCCACAGAGAGGTGAGGTGGCCCTTCTTCTGAAGCATCATAGGACATGGGAGGTCAGAGAGGAGGGGCAGGTCTCATACTTCCTGTTTAGACCTGTTTAGGTTTGAGGTCTGTCAATTTTTGAAGTCATGCAGGTCACATTATTTCAATACATGTGGTGAACCGCATCAATACATGTGGTGAACCACATGTATTGATGTTTTTCCCCTTCCACAAGTGGACATAAGTAGCAACAGATGGCAAGCGTTTGATTTGTTCACCCCAAAAAAAAACTGTTGACGTGAGAGAGTGTAAAATATTTTAATTGCAAAGATGAAACATGCAAAAGTAGCATGCCGGCTGCTACAGTAAGCTGCAGACGGACTGACTTTCACCTCGTTCTGGGATCCAAACTTAAATGTGTTGAAGCGGCAGCCATGTTGTTGACATAAACAATGCAAGGTAAGACACCTAAAGCTTACCTTACTGTCTTTAAGACGGCTACGCCGCCCTTTATTTCTTTTAAAAACGGCCCGTGTCTAACTTGTTGTCACACTTACAAACAGAAAAAGGTAGAATATTTCTCCACCAATTAGAATTAGTGAAGATGTAACACAACAATCCACAGAGGGTCTGTGAAACCTAGCAAACTAGGTCGGTAACTCCAAAACTATGACTGGCCACATGCACATGGCTTAAAGCCTAGAGAGTTTAACTATTTTGGCAGGGTGAGCTCATGCCCACATGGCCCATATTTACCAAAATAAAAGCCCTGCTTCTGTGACAAGCTGTGCAGAAAGATGGTTTGTTGATACGAGCACTGATAATACAGGACGTGGTTGCATGTTTTGTTATTAAAGCACCCTGGACTACACACATTCCTTAGTAAAAACAGAAAGTGCCCTTTGCACCTTAATCACAAGCTGTGAGGAATCACAACACACACACAGAGGGGTGAAAACAAATCCAGGAATTCAAGCCAAGACACAAAAGTACGTGTACACAGACACTACATTTACCACAAAAAACAGGAAACACATATGAGTGTTTGTCACATGTACACCCACAGACAACAAGCACCATATTCCCAGTACACACACCAACCATAAACCACATGACTCAGTGCATGAAGACCAGTAAATGTTCTTAATGATTAAGCTCCAGTGTGTGAAGGAACACGCAACCATTTAACACAATTTAACACACACGCAGGTCGCTACAAATCTCACCGTTCTCCACCAGTTCCTCCTCATCCAGCTGCTTACTCCAGAACTCCCACCACACCATCTCAAAAAACACCCCACAGCCACAACTCAAACAGAAAACCTCTTCCCTCCACTGAGCTCCTCCAGGAAGTGGACTCCAGCAGATCTTGCGCCTCATTGGCCGGAGCGCTTGCGGAGGAGTGACTAATGATTGGCTGATCCGTGTGGGAAGTGGACGGTGATTTGCCGAACAGGGGGTCACAAGTGTCATAATAAAAATGAGATCACATGTGTTTTTGAGGTCTTTCACCTTCAGAGTCCTGCGGGACCCAGAGGTTGTGTGACACACAGTTCTGTGTAACAGGTTGTGGGTCAGTTAACGTTCTGTGTGGTTCATTCTGGGAATAAGCTCCTTTGGAATAAGCAGTACTGAGAAGCTGCTGGCTTGATGATGCCAACCCCGCTGTGACCTGTGTTATCTGACTGTCAGACAAAGACATATACTACACTGTGTGTCTAAAGTCAACACGGCTCAACCACAGTCAAATTCTTCTGACTTCCACTGGATGGAGACAATTATTAGTTTGATTGCTGTTGCTAGGCAATCAAACTCTTGTTCTTCACCCTCTTTCTTCTTCTTTTTTATTGTTCCGTACGTTTTTTGGCACATTTTTTTTTTCAAAAAATTATAATTTTTCAAATATTAAGCAATTTCCGTGTCATTTTTAACATGGGAGTCTATGAGGGAGCCCTTCAACGAGGGTCATCTGCCAAATGTATCTCCTCCTACAAATTTCAAGCTACAGACTCCATTTCAGTCTTAAAACGCTCATTAGATGCTGCTCTATCAAACTTGTATTCAGAATTTTCTAATTCCGAATCGTTTCCGCACGCCAGGCTCTCAAAGTTGGAGTGGTTTTTGAGGTCTCCTCTGCTGTTACCATGGTGACAGGCTGACACACAGAGGCATACACAGCTCTGAATTGCTCTGATTCTCCAGGAATTCAGAGCAATCTTTCACATCAGCGTTCAAAGCAACGCTTCAGCTGCAGCAATCAAAGTTGCATTTTCTTCAGGAAATGCCCTTTTCTAGTTCCGTTCTTTGTTCCCCAACCGATGGCTCCATTTTAATGAACTGTCTAATTTTTAAGATCAAATAAAAATAGGAAAGTACAAAATAACTCTATAAACGTGTCACTGGCTGTTAAAAGCTGAGGACAATGCACCTTCCTTAATGTGGCCGAAGAAGAGCTGCAAAGATACGAACCACCAGTTTCTCCAGATGAAGAGATGGTTTCAGTTCACAGGCTGCCACATGCACCGAGTGATCACAGGAGTTCACATAAATCTGTGTGGAGAACTTCAATTTATATCATGAATCTACCACAAAAGTAAATTCATCATCATTCCATTTCAGTGTCTGCAATGAGAGGCGGTTACATGTCAATGCTCACCACTAAAATAAACACACAGTGACACACTGAGCCAAACATGCTGCATGAAAGACCAGAGAAACACAACTTGATCCAGCACTTCTCATAAAATGGGTCAGCACCGCAGAGTCCCCGTTTCCAGCAAAGTCATGCTGAGTGTGTGTGTGTGCTGACTATAATCTCACATCTCCACACACTCATCCTTAATTCTTTACAGAAAATCCAACACACTCTCATGGTCATGTGACCATGCAGTCTACCAAAACTCCACACAGAGGGACACACACAAACACTAGTCTCCAGTGAGTGTGTGAACCTTGAACTCTTGAGGTCTGGTCGCCATGGGAATCGGCGTCTCATGTGACCCCGTGGCGCTGGGCTAACGGCAAATTCTGGAACGTCACATTTAGTAAGTCGTAGGAAATTGGATGAAGGAGGAATGTGTGCGTCTGCTTCTCATTTGATTGATTAAATTTAAAACGTTCCACGTGTTGAGAGGAACAACAAACATGAGGATGTGACGCAACCCAGAGGCGCTTCAGAGGAAGACGGCTCAGATGGAACGGGAAAACAAACACGTCACCGATGTTTGGTTGCAGCACGAACTAGTCAGAAAAATGTTCTTTGACCCGACGTAAACTCAAATACACAGCTACTCATTTAAAGCATGAAACTTGACATTAACAAGACATTATAATGAGCATTTCTGGACTAATTACTCCAGAAGAATCTCAGTATTTTTGTGGGTAATTAGTATGTGAAATCTTATTTTCATGTTGCTGAATTAGGTGAACTCTTCCATGTAACGGTTCATTCGTTTTTTCCTGGTCTGCTGGTTTTTATGAATCAGTGTTTGCTGGTATTGCTTTTATACTACTGAGAATGTAATCTGTATCTGTTCTCTTTTATGACCTGCTGGTGATCATGTATACAGCTTAAGCTTTCTGTGGTCAGGTAGAATCTTTACTGCAGGTTCTATTGACTCTGCTGCTGTCAGCACCTTCACTGGGTTGAGTCAACAGGCTGTAATGATTAACATTTTATTTTAATGTTTACCTTGCAGCAGTGTGGAAATTATAGCAATGAGAGTAAAGTGAATGGTCATAATAAAGATGTTAAGTAGAAAGCAGGCTGGGTAAAGGTCGTCTGTGGTCGTTCTGAGCCGCTGATTCATCGCAGCTTTGCTTCTTTATTTCCGTCTTATTTCCCCTGAGAGACTTGCTGAGCGGACATATTTTTCTTTTTACTGTAACCCTCTTCTTCTATTTTTTCATCCTCTTTTTTATGTGCTTAAACAGACAAGAAGCTGTGACTAACACACTGAATGAGTCGCCAGTTTAAATCTATCATGCTTAAGAGGGTTTTTTGTCTGAGATAAAGCCTCAGGCTTGAGGCTGGGAATCCTCTGAGAGGTTGAAATTTAGCCTGTCTATTACCTTCAATGGATATTGTGTCGATCCTTTAGGCTGAATAATGGAACAAAATGGCTTGAGAATGTTTCCTTAACTGTAAATACAATTAAATGTGCACCGTTCTGTTCATTTAAGGACTTTCTGCATCATGTGAGAAGACTTAAATCCCCACTTCATTCAAATGTCTCAATTAAATGTGTATACACATTAAAGTGTGCTGCACTCCTTTGCACAACTAGGAAGCCATGACTCACGACATGTGACCAGAAGTGACGTGACAAAAATTCAGCAAGCACGCAGGCCGCCTACGCCTCTTCAAACCAGTTCGTCCAGTATGAACATATGGTAAATATTTTTGCACCTATGGCAGGTGGAGCTGCCTGGAAAATGTCAATGGTCACTATACTGCAGGTATCTGAGACCACACAGAACCTGCAGGATTAGAATCAATCCCCTTGCGATCCACCACCTCTCTGTCCTATTGTCCCTCATAAAGCCAAACAAATAGCACACAAGCAGCCGGCTGGGACATGTAGCAACAGGCTCAGACGATGTGTTGATTCTTTACAGTGTGTGTAAAATGACAAGCGAGGAAAACGGAGCAACCTTTTACACACTGCTAGAGCTACACTCCCCCTGCACAACCAGCAGCATTTAACTCCCCTCTCTAAACACAGAGGGTTAATGAGTCCCTGGGCAACAGGTTACACAAGGCTCACCGACTAAGAACAGCTTTTAAGAAGACTTGCTTGACAACAAGTTCAAGTGCTAATGAGCAGTCAGGAGAAGAAAAGGAGGCAGAGTGGGCTGGAGGGATGGGAAGTGGAGCTGTTTCAGCTGATTCTCCTACTTTAACCTCACACACACACTCTTTTTGAGTTATGATATCCTTTCACAAACCGCTGTATAATTTTAAAACGTTTTAAAAACAAGGCTTCACTCCTAAAAGGCTGACTCAGTGGAAACACATGCTGCCAACCAGCAGCAGTTACATCCATTGAGAGAGAGAGAGAAAAACCTTGTCTCCAGACTTCCTTCCTGTCGGCCTAATCTTATCTTCCTACAGTCATGGTGATGTCACTGTGACATCAGCCAGCTGCTGCAGTCTGACAGGAACTTCTTTTACTAGGAAATCAAAATTCCCTTTAACAGTTGTTTTTTTTTAACTGACATAAGCAGAAAGTTAATTTATTAAAGAGAGAGACGGACAATGATGCTGACATCATCTGTAACCAGGCAGCGTTGGAGGAAGTAACAGCATACACAGATGTCAGCGATTACAGGAACTCCCCACACACACTGCTCACTTTAATGGCTGTTTTTATAGCCTGATATGAAAGTCATGTAAACAAATAAACCAGGTTGATACAGTGTGTTTGCACACGCTTGTCTCTTAATCAAAAATGTGTCTGAAAGCATGTGACACACACTGTCCCCTATAATTACTGATATATCTTATCACGTCTTCAGGGCGCTCACAGACACACACTGGACTGCAAAATCAATAAGAAAAGAAAACAGCTTCAGAACAGCTCTTTTTATGGCATATACATCTGCAGCACAGGCGTTTTTGTGTCAGCTGGGTGATTTAAGAAGTTTTATTCTGAATTAAGGAAATCATCAGCATCAATATGGCAGCTTAAATGTTTAGAGCCTGAGTAATTTAGCATGATGAGAAACAGATGGCATAGATGTGCATCATCACGTAGTTTGAGCACATAACTCTTCCTAGTAAGTAGCAGCTACACCTTTAAAACGTTTGCCAATGTTTAAGTTTAAGATTAAGAAAACCTTTATTTGTCCCACAAAGGGGGAAACTGTGTTAATCTTAATCTTAATCTAGGTTTGCTACCAAAATACTGGTCCCAAAAATCTGATATCTGCAACATCTTTACTGCTTATACAATGAGAAGCGATGGCAGAAAAGTCAAATAATCTGACTCTGACTCTCCAGGAGAACCCCTGTTAATCTGAGGGGGTGGGATTACACACCGTTTGTACCTGTGCTGAGAGGAGGGACGTCATCCGTGGAGGAGAAGTCCAGCGTGGCTCCTGCGATGTCCACCATCTCGTCATCATCGTCGTCGTCGTCACTGGGGTGATGGAGGTGGTCGAAGCTGCCGGCGCAGTACCCGGGGTTCTCCATCCCTGTCGACAACACAAACACTAAAGTCAGACTCCCTAAATTAAATCACCGCACGTTTCCGCCTCAGGGGGTGCGCGCACCTCCGGCTTCATATCTGCCCCAAAAATGAAACATGGTCCCGGCTCCTGTCACCCGCAGCGAACGACAGCACGTTACTACTAACAGGGAAGTTTCCATTTCCGCCCATTTCTCTGCGGTTCAACAACTAAAGCCAACACAACAACAACAAGCTGATGATTAGCCTAGCTAAGCTACTTCTTCTCTTCTTCTTTTTGTGTCCGAGCTGTCAAACTTACAACTATAAACAAGCACTAGAGCTCCTGTAGTCGAATGCTGTGTCCTGTCAACATTTTAATGATGCCGACAAAGAACAAACATGTCAACTTAACGTCGTGCTTTACCTGTCAGGGAGAAGAAAGCCGCTCAGTGGAGAAGAAGAAGTCTTGTGACTCGGATTTGCTCCGTCTTCCTCTACTGTAGCCGCTTATCCAACAGTAGCCTATGTAAACTTAACAGCTCCGGGAAAATCCTGCGTCATTCCCGAGTCCTTAAAAACACGATTTTCAACAAATATATATACATGTCACTATCTCACAACACCCCGTTGATGTATTAAAATACTAAAATGTCGTAAATGGCGCCAATTTATCTGCACAATTCGCTATTTTCTCTACTTTAACCCGCAAACACCAAGCTAGATTCAAGCTAGCTTTACTTACCCGCTACTTCCGTTTAGCTCATTTAAAAAAAAAAAAGACACTTAAAACGTGATTTCCGATCCCACGCGGTGACACGGATTAAACTAAAATTATTAATAGATTCATTTTATCACGAGAAAAGTGTATAGATATGCAATTCTCCCCTGGATTATCGGTTAAATTGTTCCCATTTGCGCAGCTTTAATTTGAAGCCCAAAGTGCGTGACTTCCGGTTTTGCTGCCCCCTTGACGTAAAGCTCTGCGCGCCAGGACGAGTGAGTCGAGCAAAGAGCAGTCGATTCTTCAACTGGGTCAGTGGAGCAGATCGACTTATCGGTTATCAATATGCCTTTATTCTTTGCATTTATTATATTGTTTAAATTTTAATGATAATTAGCCACGAAGCACAGTCCGTAATATAAAATATAAGTAAAGTGTCTATATTTTTAAAATTTCTAAAAATAAAATAATTTAATAAAATATCATAATAATAATAATTTAATGAATAAATAAAAACTTACCACAAATTGTTTATTTTTCTCTCTAAATATAACATAAAAATCTGAATTCTCAGTCTGTGGTGTGCGTCTTTATTGTCAGCGATTAAAGGGCGACACCTTGTGGCCACTTTGTGAGCTTGCAGCAGTGGATTCTGCTGTTTCTTGTCAAAAGTTTTAATCCCCACATGTTTCTCTTCCCCTCCCACTCACTCACTCGGGCAGCCACCTCCTTTTTCCTCCTTTACCATCACTCGGCTCCAACGTGACTGTCTTATTAAAACCGGTTCTCTGTCAAGAATACAAATTACAGTGAAATACAAAGTGTATTTCCCCATTATAATGGATTTAATGTGATTTATTCCTCTGTACTTGCACTTTTAACATATTTTATTTAAAGTGAAGTGGTTTAGTTTGATTTAACTGCATTTGTTTTTATTTCCAGACAGAAAACATGCTCTTTTTAGAAGCATCCACTCTAACCACTGGACTGTTCACCCAGCAGGACATGAATCACAACAGAACACGTGAAGCTTAGTTTAAAATACTATTATTATTATTATTTATGGTACTTTTTTCTCACACAACTGTTGTTGCAGTTACAATAAATCAGAAAACATGAACAGAAGTAATATTCTCTCTCGTTGGTCCGACACTTCTTTCCTCTCCAAATCAGCACATTTCCAGTCAGCTTAGAACACAGCAACACATTTCATTTGTACAAAGCAAACGTGTACGTGGACCGTTCAAGGCTGTTTGGTATTAAAACTGTAACTTTAAGCCCACTTCATGAACAAAGAACATACACAACAAAAGTCTCCGTTTTCACTTCAGCGACTCCACCTTTCAAAAGCCAAAATATACACACTCCCTCTTCCAGATCCCGCTTATTTTCCAAGGTGATTTATTTAGACAGGCTGCGACTCCCTCAGCACAAAGTTCAGGAAATATATGAGGAAAAAAAAATCACAAATCACAAGCTGTCAAACACAAGATGCAGACAGCAGATATGTGAAGTTAGGCAGAGAGCCGTGATGCCGGACAATAGAAAGCTCTGTTTAGACGCCTTTTTTGCTGCAGTTTGCTTGAGATCATTGACACCACTCTCATATCCATGCGCTAAATATGAATCTATTCCCAAAGGCTGTTAGCTTAGCATAGAAACGGAAACATCTAGCCTAAACATGCCTTTAATTGTGGAGTTTTACTGGTAGGAATGTTGTTATCTCTGGAGGCTAGCTAGCTCCTTCCTGTCTTTCCATTATAAAACAAAGCTAACTGGCTAGCTAGCCTTAGCATCATATTTACCATGCAGGCATGAGAGTGGCATCAAACATTTACACAAGCTGATGAGCACATTTTCAGTGTGCAGGCGAACAAATGGGATTTTATTTTGAAAGGATGTTTTATAGATTGAATCTATGAAAGGTGAAGAAAGTCTGAACTCAGTGATAAAACCACCCAAAAACTCTCAGAATATACAGTAAACCTCTTCTTGCTCTCCTCTTTTACAACCGCTTCCAGTCAAATATCAAAACCATCACATATATACACACACACCGTACACACTATACACACACGGCTCTCTGTACATAAAGCTCAGCAGAGTGTCAAACTCCACACACACACACACACACACACACACACACACACACATTACAGTAACGGGAATACAAAGTGATATTATGGTCTATAATACAGTATTATAATGTGTTTTAGGCAATGTTGGCTGTAGTGTGGTTAACAGAAGCACCAAAAGAAAAGTCCTCCTCTGATTCTCTGAACCAGGAGGTTTAAATAAAAACAGTGAGCAGCGTCTTAGCGACACATTCATCAAGCACGGGGAAAAAAAAGTCTTTGGCAACGTAGTGTGATACAGTCTGAAAGTGTAGTGATGTGTTTTACAGTACGTGGTTTGGTCCAAAGTTTGATCAGGATTTAAAGGCCCTTCATGTTAAATCTGAAGATCTGATCTTCCTTTTTTTCTCTTCTGGGGCTCGTTAGCTTGTTAAGCTGAGCTTCCTTCTTTGTTTTCCAGGGTGTAGTGCCTTGTTTTCTCTTTTATTTTTTGCATACATTGAGGATAATCAGACAAATACCTGTGTCTCAGTTTGGCATCCGTCAAAGGCCGACAAGGCCTCTGTTTAAACGTGGCCTTTTTTCCTTAGTAGCAACCTTAGCAACTATCCACAAATGGCCGCAGAGTCACATAAACAGCAGCTGTCGAGGTTTAGTAGGTGACAGGATCGGCCTGTTAAGGCCACGCCTCCTTAGGCCAAGTCCTTAGAAGGAAGTAGCCCTTGAATTTAAGTACAGCTAATGACTCCAGAACTTTACTCACGTGGAACAAGTTTTCACTTTTAACAGGTGCAGGTAGGCGTGAGTTTTTTTGTGCTAAGCTAAGCTAGCTTCATGTTTAGTGTCAGAAAGTAAAGAAGCATCCAACCACTGTGCAAACTGCATGTTCACTTCCTGCTTTTTGCCCTGTCATGTGACCTGCTACTTCTTCTTCTTCCTCTCTTTTTATTTTGTTGTTGTTAATAATGTCCGTATCCCATCGACATGCCCATCCCCATCCCCAGGCCCAGTCCCAAGCCCAGGCCCAGGCTCTCCCTCAGCCCCCTCAGCTGCTCCTCTCCCAGCCGGATCTTGTCCTCTAGCTGCCTCTGCTCCACCAGCAAGGCGGCCTTCATCTTCACAAAGTGGCTGCAGAGAGAAAGACAAAAAAACGTGACTCTTTGTTGGCGTTTGTCCCAATCTGTGTGCACTATGATAGGGAGAGTGGTACCTGTAGTCTCTGTGCTGCTCTGGAGAGAGGCAACGGGCCAGCACCCGGCTGACGGCCTGCTCTCTGCGGTCTACGTGATCCTTCAGGTCCTGAGCCTCTGAAAGCTGCCTCATGAGCTGACGCTTCTTCTCCAGCAGGGGGAGCTGCAGGGCAGAGAGTGGGTTTGAAGATTTAAATCAGCTCTCCATCACTGCCTCATAAAATATGCATTTATATATCCTCCTCTTCCTCCTCCTCCTCCTCCTCACCCTCTCGTGGTGCTCAGTCTCAGGGTCCAGTGTATCCAGCGTGGTCTCCACCCTCAGCAGCCTCCCGGACAGAGACAGCAGCAGGCTGACCACCTTGTCCAGGTCACCGATGAACATGCGGAACTTGTCTACTTCGTTGGGCTTACACACCGACACCACCATGCCCTCCACCTGAGGAGCACACATGGAATTAGCTTCTTAAATGTTAAGACGTGTGACAAAATAAACAGATCAAGTTTGGTCCGCACCTCTTCTCCCAGCTTTGCGTTGGCTCGGATGTCGTCCTGCAGCCCCCGCTGAGCCTCCCTCAGCACCCCCAGCTTCTTGCGGAGGCTCTCCATCAGCTGTTTCTGCAGTGAACACAACGCAGCTGCGTGTTACCTCTGACGCACAGTCATCAAACCTTTTAAACATTAGCTGCCAGCGGTACCTTGTAGGTCAGGTCGTCGTCCACGCTGCGCTCTCTGCTGTCAGTCAAGTCCTTCATCTGTGACAGGAGCTGAGCTTTGGCGGCTGATGTGCTGTAGTAGGACGAGCAGCTAGAGCTCGTGCCGGATCGCCTGAAGAGGAAGAGGAAGAGGAAGAAGAGGGGTTTATTTGAAGTAGCCTTCCGTGCATCCCTGAAGCATTTTCAGACAACAACAGCACCTCAATTAAAATTTAACGTTAACTTTTTTGTAACTCGTTGAGGTACGTTGAGGTATTCTCTGTGTAAAAGAGCCTGCAGGACTTTCGCTAGACCCTAGACCATTTTAAGCTCTCACTGACTCTTCAACTGCTTTTATAGGACCCAAATATGGCTTACTTCATGCATAGCCTACTGTACACTGATACAGTGTTTAGAAAGTGTGAGGTGCTTCCAGTTTTTAAAATTAAGCCACATTCTGTCCTTCGTGGCACCAGTTACCCGTCTGACACCTGTTTCTGTAAAAACAAACCATTTGTAAGCTGAACCCGCAGAGAAAAGAAAACTGGCTGCAGATCTGGGCGGGTTGTGGGAAAGAGGGAATGAGCTTAGTGACAGGAACAGTTAGGTCTTGTACAAATCAAATGGTGTGTGTAATTAATGCACACACACACATTCCACTCCCAGCCTTGAGCCTCTCTCATTACCTATCCAAGCTGTCGGTGTTGTGCTCCGTGCTTTGGTAGGCCCCCCTCCAGCTCTCCGTGCCCGACTCTCCCTCACTGTTCTGAGGGAAGAGCTCCTCCAGGCTCAGCCCTTCTCGGCTGCTCTCCCCAGCTTCCAGCTCCTCCTCCAGAGAGCTGCTCTCTGCCCTCATCCTGCACGATGGTGAGGCCTCGGAGTCTGGTAACGTGTCAATGTCCGTCTCCAGGACCGTGACAGGAAGCGCATAGCAAGGTAGCTCGCTGGTGATTGGCATGTCCTCTGCTGGAAGCTCCTCCTCCTGGAAATCATCGATGTCGGTTTCCATTGGGACATCCAGGTCGGCCTCCAGGCTGTGCGCAGGGCTCGGGCTGAGGGTGGTCTCTGACTCTGTTCCTGGTTCGGGGATTTTCTGCTGTTGCTCATAGTTGATCCGGTTGAAGTAGGATTCAGACGGTAAAACGCTTCCATTTTCTAAGACAGGGGGAACTGCTGCATCACTATGAGCTCTGGGAGACGGCGCTCTCTCCCACTCGACTCCAGGTCTCACAGTGGGTTGTTGTTGGTGAGCCTTCGCTGCGCTCCTGTCCTGGTCTGGACTGCGGGTCACGTCAATCACTGAAAAACTAAAGAAACAGAAAATTATTAAATCATGACAGTGAATAGAAACTTTTATTCTGATGCACATTTCCCGCCCATCTCACCGGCTCTCTGCTGGTGGAGGCGTGGGTAAAGTCTCCGCCCTGAAGTGTCCCTCCATCTCCCTCTGCGGTGGAGCCACCGGCCTGAACGCCCTCCTGGAGAACATTGGACTGGGCGGAGCGACATTAAAGGACCTCTCCTGAAACTGTGCCTGATTCTGGTTGGATGGGGGTTGGGGAAATGTGGCTTCCTGGTTTTGGTTGCAGCTGCATCGCGGGCAGCTCTCCAACACTTCCTGCCTTTCTGGAGGGAGACTGTAGGACCTCTGCCTGGACGTTTCAGGCGGAGGGATGTAGGCGGAGGAGTGACTCTCTGTGAAAGAGGGAGCGGTGGACTGAGGAACAATGGAGGAAGAGGAGAAGAGGGTGTGGTGAGACGCACGCCGTCGGTGGAACTGCTCCCACTTTGGAGGCGGCGGTCTCGGAGGCGGTGGTGTCTTTTTCTTGTTTTGCCTGGCACTACTTGCGGTTTCTCCACCTCTTCTGATGACACCTGCACCTTCCTCCACCTCGCACAGGGTCTGGCTAGTTGCCATGGAAATCGATGGCGACCAGCGGTGGCTGTTGTCGAAGCGAAGGTCGTTTTCAGACATGGCTCGTCCTCGGAGGAAAAGAGGAGCCGGTGGAGGGGCGGAGGAGTATCCGTTGTGATCGTCCTGTCTGGGGCCCCATCGACTCTGTTGGGGGTGGTGTTGATGCTGATGGGTGCTCTCAGGTGGCCTGGACTCCCGCCTCCAACTTGGGTAGTCTCTGTGATGCAGAAAGTGGATTGAGGAGAAGTTAACATACAAATATACGGTGTTTGCACCATAACGTTAGACCACACCCACAACGTCCCTATAAGGAAGTTGTGTTAACATCTGCTGCTGTACCCATTATGTAGCTAGCCTAGCTTAGCATAAAGAAGCCTAACTGTAGAGTAACCTCAGCCTCCACACTGAGCTGGTAATAGTTCCAAACTAAAGCTAAGCTATGCTAAGCTAACCTTCAGGCTATAGCTCTGTATGTATAAAAACCACAAGTGGACACCAACAGAAACCTGCACATAAGTGGTTAAATTACAGTAAATGTTTCCTTTTCGGACTCCATTGAACCCTTTCAGTCTCGGGTCAGATATGAGCAGGGGCCCTAAAAGCCCCCGCTTGCATGCTAACATACAGGAATGCCCACCTATCATTACAGCCCCATTTTACATATGGATGATTGCTCCACACACTTAGACCTCATTATGGTCAAATCACAGCCAGGCACGACTGAGTGGGATTTCCGCCCGTTGGTGCACAATGGGCCCAACTCCACCTAACCAACGCCTCCACTTAGACAGCCACAGCTAACGTGTGTTACCAGGTCAAAAACGGAAATGATCATGATAATTTAGATGACTGTATGTGTCAGTGTTTGTTCAAAGGAAGTGTCTCACCTCTCAGTCAGGCTGTACTTCCTGTTGAGCTTGGTTGTTTCCTGTTGCCGGGGCGGGATACGTCTGTGGAAAATAATTAAAGGTGGTTAATGATGGTGAAGGAATGAAGGAAGGCTTCAATCTGGCACTGAGTGTCCGTGCTGAGGGGAAGTGGGTGTGTGCGACTCCACCCTGCAATGTAGTTCGATGGTGAGGGGGGGTTAATTTGGGGTGGAAGTTTTTGTTAAGGCACTTTTAAAGGAACAGTTCAAACCACTTTAAGATTGTTGATTGGGTTTGCAGAGATTTGAACATCCTCTATGATACAATGGAAGTAAATGGAGGACACCATTAATGTCAAGCCTGATCATGGGAAGACATGCTGTGTAGTGCCATATCACTACTCAGCATGTCTTCCCATGATCAGGCTGAACTGTTCCTTTAAAAGTACACCATAGCACCAGGGTTAAGAGTTCATTTTGTGAAGCTCATATTTACAAATGAATGCACAAAACACACACACACTCGTTCCTGGTCGTCTGTGATGCAAATCAGACAATATTTTTGTTGGCATGGTTGGAGGTGAGTTTTACATATTTGGCCCTCACAGAAGCATAAAAATCTATTAAGTGATATTAAATGATAACAACTGATAATAAGCTCGATTTCACAAGGACCCGGGCGCCTCTTTTAAGCCCGTCACCCGGGGTTCAAAGGGACCTCCAGAACTACTAATCAATTAAATGAGAGCAGGGAGACTACTCAGCAATGCCAACAAAACAACTTTAATGCAGCACTTCTTTGTCCAGTTTTAAAAACACATACTGTGACGTGTTTCATTTAGAGTACAAGGATGGTTGGTGTAGATTAAACGTTCGTGTAACGAGGTGGGATGAAATAATTTGTCTCATTTTGCCAAAAACAATTGAAGTGAACTGTCTGAAAACACAGCTGGGCTTCTCAAATGAGAGTCCGGTGAATTGAGGCCATTTAAATTTCTATATTTTCACTTTCTGTTTCTTTAATACACACACAGCGCATTTTTTTCTTGAGTATTCATGTGCATGTAGGATCACACAGCACATCTGCTCCCATTAAAAGATTTGGACGTTGTAAGCGACCGATTTCAATGCACAGGGTTATCAAACCAACAGCCTTTAATTTGACCAGGATCCCAGCATGGAGGAGGCCAGAGTTCAAGGCTCCCCACGGAACAACCACACGGAAACAGCAACACTGAACTAAATATCTTCTGAACTGATGACACGTTTAGTCCAAAACAAATGTCATCAAATGATAAGGGTAGAAGTTCACTAGAGTTGCGAAGGTTCAGACGGGGGGTCTGCAGCACCCCTTGCCAGGAGTCTCGAATCAATTTGCGGTAAAAGATGTAACCCAACGCTGCTATTATCGCTGACACAAGTGTCCCCCACTGTTGCCCAATCTCCCTCAGTTCCATGAACTATTTCAACGATCCGCTGAATTTTCAATGAGCATTTCAGACTGTGACCACATGCAGGATGCGAGGTTCAACTTCAAACCAGCCGTTCAACCACAGAGCATTTGGACAGAGCGGCCACTTAGCTCCGAGATCCAAGAGCGGCCACTCAATCTCTCTCTGCTGCTGCCTTCAGTCTCCAGTGGTCATTTCAGCTCAATCCAAAACCACAGTCTGATCTCAGCGAGCTGCAAAGTTTACCTTTCACTCTGAAAGGCGTTACTTGGTTTCAGTGCAGCTCGGACACTGGCTGTTATTTGACTTAGGAAGCCTGCTGCTGAAAATTAGCTGTGAGGCCAGCAGGCTTGTAAACATACTTGTTAAAAGAATCACTGACAAGATGGAGCCAGTGATTGGAGAGTGAATGTCTTTTTGACTATAAACATGAAAATCCAAATCCCCTGGGAGCCATGTGATGCAGGCAGCAGCAGAGAGTGATGGATAAAAGAGAATAAATCTAAAACATTACAGCAGCAAAGCTAACTCAAGACCAGACAAGCCTGGACAGTGATGCATCCAAATAGTGCTCTTACCTCTGTGGGTGTGTAGCTCCGTCCTGTGTATCCCTGGTGGTAGTCGAGCGACTGTGAATGGGTGCTGACTGGGTGAAACGCTGATTTCGGGACCTGATTCTGGGCCTGAGGTTTGGGCTGGAAGTTGTAGAAGTCGTCCTTGTGCTGGAAGTCTTGATTTCTATCTTTGAAGCCAGAACTGGGGTAAAACTCCTGATGTGAGGTGAGCTGAGAATCTTCTTCTCTTCCTTCTCCCTTTCTTTCCTGAGTCTTTCCTTCTCTCTGGCTTCTCTTTCCAGTTCCAGCTCCCTCTCTCTTTCCCTCTCCCACTGTCGAGCCCTCTCCTCCCGCTCCCTCTCCCTCAGCTTTGCTCTCTCCATTTCTAATACCCTCTCTTTCTCCTGCTGCCTCTCCCTTTCTCTTAACCTCTCCTCCCTTTCCCTCCCTTTCGCTTGTTCCCTCTCCTTTTCTTTCTGCCTCTCCCTGACAGTACTCATAGACTGCCTTCTGGCCTCCACAGTGTTTGGAAGCAGGGTACTTTCCTGCTGTAGTCCGTCTTGGTAGGAGTATCTCCTCTGGGTTGGATGCTGACTGACCTCTCCCCCTTGGTGCTCCGGATGACGAATAGGTTTTTTCTGCTTGAGACCCGAGGTATTTGACACAGACTTGCCCCTGCTCGTCTCCTCAAAAAACTTCATTCTGTCTGCAAATGGAAGGATATCTGACTCCTCTGATCGAGAAAATGAAGAGGAGCGACTGTAGGAGGAGCTGGATGAGGAGGTGAAGGCACAAACCCCATGACGTGACCCTGTGACCCCTAAGACTCTTTCACCCGAGACTCTACATCGTCTGTCCTGATCAGGTTCTGGCTGGAGTTTGTGCTCAGGGGTCCAACGCCAGCGGCGGGCCTTGCCAGCAGGAGCTGGTTCCTCAACGACTCGAATGCCAACACCAAAAGTAGGCACGCCTGGGTCTAGAACCTGAACAGACCTGGACATGCTGTTGTTCTGAGAGCACACTGAGGACTGAGTCTGGGAGACGTCATGGTTAGATTCACCTGAAGGATTTGATGTCTTGGTTTGGGAGTCTTGGGGGATTACAGGTGCAGCAAAAGCAACTTTGGCACCTTTAGGTAGGTCCTGGTCAGTCCCCTCTTCACTGAGTTCTGGACCCTCCTCCTGGACAGTTTCTCCACTACAGAGCAACCCTCCTGGGCCACGACTACTCTGAAGCTGAGCCTTTTTCCTCTGTATCTCGTGCGGAGGTTGGTAGCAAAACGCTCGTTCCGACGTCGGTTCCGTCGATGGTTCCTGGATGAGTTTGACTTTTTCATGGCAGCCTGCTCATCTATATCCTCCCCTTTTTTTCCTCCACTTCTTCCACTCTCTACTGCTCTTCGCTCCTCCAATAAGGTATCCACACTGGCTGCAGCACTGAGAGGCTCAAAAGAACTCTCCAGTGTCTGGTCAGAGCTCAATCTTTCCTGTCTTGCAGATGCTACGGGTTCCCCTGGTACACTCACAGAGCGACCCCATGAGACGTGATGCTGACTTGGTGACTGGGACCCACCATTTATACATATCCCCTCTTGCCCTGATTTGAATCTCCATCATCACCATCCAAGAATACAGATCCTGGAGTTGAGCATCGGCTACCTCCCCATTTGTTAGACGTGGCATTAAGGTGGTTGTGACCAGCTTCCTGGTCTTCTGTTGTGGACTGGACAGATGAATGGGACCACTGGCTGTTAAGGGGGACAAAGAGGGTTCAGAAGGGTTTGATGCAATGTAAGGTTCTAAAGTGGAGCCGTCATTGTTGAACTGCAATAACTGAAGTTGTGAAGCGAGAAGTTTTTCAGGGGCACTGTGCCTGTGCAGCCCTGAAGGGGAGTGCTTAGTCTTAGGGGATTCTACAGGTAAGGAGCCAGGGCCAGAAGGGGCTGCTGGATCAGAGAGGTGATCTGAGGTGGCCTCTGATGTGTAGTCATTATTGCCACCTGTGTCACACATGACATGTCTGTCTTTAGTCAGTCTTTGGCTATAATGTGAGTCTAAGGTGTCCTCTTTGAAACAATCAGTTTGGTCATTGTCTCCTGGTGCAGGGAAGCCGTTATGGATTCCAGACTCAACATCCAGAGAGGGCTTGTGGTCCTCGTAATAAGAAACACTGGAGGAAACACTGGAATTTTCAACAGGAGCCGAAGTGCACGTTGTTGGCAACATTAGGGCGACTACGGGTTGCCCTAAAACTGTCCTTCCTTGTTGGAGGCTGCGGGGGGTTCATCTTTCTCTCCCCTTCCCTTTCACCATTTCTTATAATCCAAAGTCTTCTCCCCTCAGCTCCTGCTCATAACAGCAGGATGACGGCCTTTCTTTGACCTCAACTGGCTTTGGCCTTGGCCTGGTCAGCGACCTGGATTTGAGAACCATCAGCTGCATCTCATCTGGGCCTTCGCCAGATGTCCTGCCCAAGGTTTGAAGTATCAGCACCAGGGTAGCCCTGACAACTTGGCCCCAGGCTCTGGAGAAGGTATCCATGGAGCAAGCTTCACGGGCCCTCAGCGGCACTGCCGCGTAGTCAGATGTGTTGGAGCTGTCCGAGAAGGAGCTGTAGGCGGAGTCTCTCTTGTTGTTGAAGAGGCTCGGGTCAACGGGTTGAGTTATGGGAGTCTGAATACGGCTGTTGGTGGGTGTCGGTGTGTCCAAGCTCTCCATGGAGCCCAGGGAACTGCTTCGGTTGTGGAGGAGTAAGGTCTGGACCAGCTGACCCCACTGCATGGACAAGTCACTGCAGAGAGAGAGATGGAGATGCAAAAGATCAGCTTGTTGCTTTACTTTTATTTTTTAAGAACAAATGTCACTATGGACAATTTAATTGACAAAACCCCTTTAGACACTATAAAGTCTTCTAGTTCTTGAATACCAAGTTGTGATTCCCCCCTCCCTAGAGCAATATTTCAACTGTCCAGCTGGGGAATCTGTTTTCTATCAGCGCTCGGCCGACGATCCACAGCAGCCCCATGTGTTTTTAAAGCCCCTCAGAGGAAGCCTCTTTAGGCAGAGAGGGATTTCCTCCTCATCAACTAGCACTGCCTGGAGTCAGAATCTCTGAGTCATCCCTTGATTCCTCTCATCCTCTTTCGTCTTTGCCTTCCGCTTTCTGATTTCTTCCTGTCCCATCTCCTTTACATCAAATCTACATTTATTCCACAGTGATACCCACTTCTTTAAATATAAAATACATTAAATGGCTTAACAGGAGCTCAGTCAAGTCCACAATTGAACTGATTACATGACATTAACAGAGCGTGTGCTTGCCCTTTGTTTTTCCTTTTTTTTAAACACTTGACAAAAAACAGACGAGGCATCCCTTCTAGGAAGAAATGCAATAAATGTCGTACAAACTGTATATCACGTGTCACTCAAGAGGCGGTGAACTGCCCAGTGTCCAGGGTTAGACCGTGACCTGTGACTTCTGTTACATTCTATCTCTCCCGGAGGACTTTTAACTGGTTTTAACAGGCCAACAAAAATGATCCTAAAATCTGGATAGAACAAAAGAATTCCCAACAATCGCAAAACCACGAGAAGCAAAAAGAAACACTTAGGAAAAGCACATTTCACACATGTTGGCTATGAATACCAACTCCAGGGGAGGTTGAGGGCACCCACTGTTCTTATGCTTGGTTTGAATCCAACCCCCAAAAAAAGAATCTGCAGACATTTTTATTGTGGTTTTCTCTTTCCTATAAAGTGGTCATTTGCCCTTTTGCGTTGCTTTGGTGTCTTATTCAAACAATGGGGAAGGTTGCCAAAGAGACAGAGCAGCAGTTACAGGAGAGAAGCTTTGATTTCGAACCAATACAAGGAACCAACCGGCCGACCATCTCCAGGCTGTTTTTGTGGTTTTTTATGGCTTTATAATAAATCCTTTGAAAATCAGGAAAAAAAGATGAATTTTGTTACAGTTGAAAAATATTCAACTCCATCTTATTCTTATCAAATATCATTTTGTGTGTAATGTAGTCCAAACACTTTGGTGGTTTGTAGAAATGGTGTAGGTCATTTGTCTTTCCGTACTTAGTGGATAAGGGGCCTTTTGAAAAGAATCACCGCCCCTTGTGGTGGTCACGTTTGGCACCCGTGATGTTTGTCAATTAATTGAATGTCAAAAACGTAAATCACAGAACTACTACTCTCCTATTTCATAATATATAGCATCAACATGGCCGCCGATTCAGCACATTTTACCATGGATGCCAACACAAAGCAGCCTTATCCTGTGAGCACCCACAGCATGAAGATGATGGTCATTGCTGCAACTTGGGTTCGTTGTCTCTTATGACTTAAAATAAGGTCCATGGTGGTCCCCTCACAATGGGCGGGACTTTGCCACTCTATACAAAATATAGAATGTCATTTGTGGAAAGGATGCTTTCAAGAAATGGAAACCCAACAAGACAATGAGGGTCTTTGAAAGCTAGCATGTAGCAGTTAGCTTATGTGTAGATGTTTTCGCTGTATTGTTACGAAAGGGGTCCAAAGTACCTCATTTACAGCACCATGATGGCTTTGATTTAAATACATCTGATAGTACATCTGAGGTTTCAAATAAAGCTCACAGAGTGGGTGTTCTAGTGGGTCGGTCCACACAAAATACACTACTTCAGCAGTTTTTAGAGCTGTCTAATCATACTTAACAGATATGAATGGAGAGCAGGGAGTGTTAGGAAAAACCCAACCCATCCCCACTGCTATAAAACAATGGGGGACAATACTTTGACTGGTGGGAAAAAAAGCCTTCATTATCTGCATGAGAAAACAACGTTTAAAGGAAGTGAGCGGCGAATGAGAGAGGAGAGAGGCTTCTGTATAGATTTGACCTGGGTGACAGTAAGAGGAAGAGAGGAAATGAGACGGGAGCTGGACAGGAAATGACAGTCACTCCCGCCCAATCAGACGGCAATGTGGAACATGTGAGCGTGAGCCTTGGCACACATACGCACACAAAAATACACGATGGAGCATGCAAGATGACTGGATATATGCTCAGTGTGGCACACCTATTTTTAACTTAAACTCTGTCATATTTAGTCACACACACACACAGTCACACACACTTGCAGACTTGAAGTACAAATGTCCCTTTCTTTCACACAGTTTATTGAATGTCTTCCTCTCTTTGTCCACATGTTCTGGGACTCACATGCCATTGTCCAGAGTTATGCCGAGAGCTGCCTCCCTCATCAGATGTGTGTGTGTGTGTGTGTGTGATGAGATCAGGCAGAAGAAACTGTGGGAATAAGAGGCCAGCCCACACACACAAACACATACACACAAACGCACACACACACTGCTATCTAATCCACGTGGGACCCCTAAATCTAATAGTGGCACATTATATCACCGATTGTTATCAAAAGGAGAACAGTACAAACGGCTAACGTAGCACAGAGCTAACAAACAAAGACATGAAGGCTATTTTTTACTGTGAGTCAACAGACAGACGGCTAGGACTTCCTCTTTCACTTTAAAGGATTAGTTTACCCTGGTGAGATCATACTGTAACACAAATACAGTGTATGACAAGTCATGTGTCATACAGCTGTCCTATATTTAGAGGTGAATTCATCAATTGAACTATTCAAGTTTATGTCACTTTTCAACCCAAGTCAAGGCTGTGTTGAGTGTTAAGCAACAGTTTTGTCCACATATAACAGACCATAGCTGTAGAGTGTAAGGCTACCTTCAGACTGCAGGCTAGAATCACGAATGTGACCTGTATCTGATATTGCCATGACAGTCTGAACAGCTCAATTGCTGAGGTGACTTATTCATCACCGCAGCTGAAATCATCCACCTGGCCTCCACATCCAAATAGACAGACAGACAGACAGACAGACAGAGAGCAGGTCACCAGGGGACTGCCTGGTTATCGCTTTGGAATGTTTAAATAGAAGCCAAAAATAGACCAATGAGCTTCCTGCGTGGGCAGAGTTGACGTTAAAACACAGTGATGTCACCTGTTTCCTAGCGATTGTTGGCTTTTTTCAGGGGCCCAGAAAATCCCCTTACGGCTCACGTCCTATAGAGTCCTAGGATCACAGTGCGTGACTCAGACCTACTGTATGACATGCTCCACCGCTGCACATGAGGCTTCTTTTTTTTTTGAAAGGCAGTTCAAGTGAGGACATACACCCAAAAACTATATCAGTTCACACATATGAAATTAAACCCGAGAAAGTTGGTGAGTCTCTACACACCACATAATCTGAAACACATGGAGTCCTGACCATGTTATTAAATGGGCATTAATTAAACCTGTTTACAGCATTTGTCAATAATTTAATTCAGTGAGACATGAACCAAAAGGACCTAGCCGGTAGTCAAGTATGACGTTAGTACCACTGACATTGTGTAAAAAGAAAATAAGCTCAGACAATCTGAAGAACAGGCTGTTGCTATGCGTGCTATTATTATTTACTTGAACCTGCTGCACATGATTGCTTTTTGTCTTGTCTGTGAAGGAGTTAGGAACCACTGCTTTACTGAATAAATCCTGCCATGATACAGTTAATAATCCCATGAACATCATTGGTTAATCATAAATCTTAGACCAGTAACCGCAAGAGTCGTAAACAGTTTGGATTTTTATGATGCCTCACCTGTTGTCAGTTGTGTGCCAGGGTAGTGTGTAAGGGCCGGGGTGGAGCTGCATGGCAGGTGGAAGTGGTGGAGGGGGAGGAGGGGGGAGGGGGGGGAGTCGGCGGAGGGGAGGCAGGTTGGCAAAAGAGGAGGAGGAGGAGGAGATGAAGGAGGAGGGGGAGGGGGAGGGAGGGGTAGCTCCGATAGCTTTGCCAGGTGCCAGGAGTGAGGCCGGATGAGAGGAACGCTGCGTCTGTGGAGAAAGAAAGAACTCAGGTGAACATCGGATAGAATGTGGACATGTACTGTACAAAAATCTGGTCCAAATAAACCAAATATAATTAGAGCAAACCCTACCACAGCACTTTAAAGAACATTTTTAGCATAACTTAGTTTTCCCCTGACAGCTAATGTAATTTCCCTTTTATATGTCTCACTTTTTCCATTTTGCTTCTCTACAGGGCTTGAAGCATTTCAATATTTAGTCTAAATATGATTTACCCAGGCTTGATGGCTGGGATGACATCCTCATTTGAAACCACAGTTGTAAGTATCTTGGAACATCAGTTCTCGCACAAAATGTAGACCTACGGCGGTGATGCCATGCCAACACAAATCCTGTGGAAACAGCTTCCTTACATGATGTTTGGACTTCCACTGTACTGCCATTAAAAACCCATCTAGCATGTACAGCAAGTCCTCAGTCTGATCTGAAGCCAGGCATTCAGCATATCCCAAGATATTCACTGACTCCCTTATACAGACTTCCGATCCCATGTGCTGGCCAGATTCAACTCTACCCCCCGCAGACATGAGTGTGAGACAGAAGGAGGAACAGAACTGCTGTCTGAATGTAAAAACAGCAAGACACCAGCTCCAGCCAGATATAAATTTAACCTTCCTGGAGTCTGAATGGACCTTTATGATGGTAATCATATCTTTTAGACTTAACACATACTGCTGCTAGATGGAAAAAACCTGGAAACTACCACAGAGACCTGAGCTGGTATTCGAGCCAAGACAGAGATAGGAGGATTTACCTCCTCTTTATCAACAAAAGTTACATTTTCTAAAGGCAAAACCTTCCACTAAAACATTAACAGGTTCTCAAGGACTTGGACAAAACTAACTGACAAATGACGACGTAACCGTGACCTGGTTTTGCCTCATTCTAGTTAAAAATTGACATGACCAAACTGATTTGATATGTGATGGAGCTGAGAGCCAACAAGACTTGAACTTTGCCAGGACTTGTCCAAATTGACATGCCGCTCTAAGATTTTGACTTTGTTTGTCTTCAACATGCTGTAACTGACTTGGGACTAGTTTTTGACCTGTCATGTCTTTCTGGAACTACCTTCAATTTTGACCAAGTTTCCTGGACTTGGACTTGCCTTTAAAGTCTTAAAAGAAGCTCACACAGGATGGTGAATTAAAATAAAAAGTTGCATTCCCGAAAACAACTCAAAGCCAGGTCTGTAAAGGCTTTTTTTAACTGAAAGTGCAAAACTGTAAAGTGAGACTATTCTGGGTACTTCAGGAAAACATTCGGAGGTACAATTTTGGGAGAAGAATGCGGATCCTGGCACCACGAGGGAAAGGAAAGGAACATTTCTGAGTATTATTGTTTATGATAAAGCAGGAGCAGGAGACCCATTTCCAAAATAAACACTCTAGTTTCCTGGTTCTGGCTCCTTTGGAGGGATTTCTATCTAAAGTCCGACTGATTGTTCAACTCCACTGACAACGTCCTTAAATTATCCCCTGAGAAAGTTTATGTAGAGCCTGTGTATGTGCGTCTGTGATTGTATGTGTGCATGAAAGTGTGTGGGAACTATCTACACTCAACCAAGCAAAGTACTATTACTGAATATACTGCAGACATTAGCTGACCAACCCCCCACCACCACCACCACTTCACCACTGCCGCCTACATTTTTCTCAAAGTTTAGACAAACTCAAATTAAGAATCTGATACAGAGAGCTACTGTTGTGAAAACTACATAAGAGACCAGAATCTGAAGGAGAGTTAATGATCCTGAGTCCTAGGAATTCTGGGATTGATAGTGAGAACCTTCCAGATGGGATTTGATCAGTGATGATGAGAGGCAGAAAAACACCAGCTTTGCGTCCATGAAGTGTCCATTTTTATTACCAACACATGCTACTTTGGTCTGTTTTTAGCAGTTCACAACATCTTTTACATGAACAACTGACTTAAATGTACAGATCCATTGTAGACATGGAAGAGTTTGAGGACTGGAAGTATCAAGAAAGATATTTAGAAAAAAAGTGACCAAAAGTGACTTCAACAACATGTTCACATGTACACTCTCAAATCTCCTGAACATCACATAGTGGGGTCGTATGTCAGGATGCAAAGATCTAGTGACTTTGTATTGCTTGTACAAAGACTGTGTAATGTGTAACTGAGTCAGTGTTGTTCTTTTTTGTGGCTATATCTTCACAAAGTCTTACTATCAACTGTCATCGGTACCCATGAGGCCTCCTGGTACAAACGATCCAGACCTGATTCTATGAACGTTGTCTGGACTCATGGAAGAGAGAAGTCAGAAATTCTACTGCACACTTCCAACAAGAACAAAGCTTCCCAAAGAGTAACACAGTAAGATCCACTGAGGCTCCATAAAGTGTGTGGCACTAACATTTATTGGGCACAGGAAACACACCGAAAGCTGCTTTTTACTTTACTTCTGGCCTCAGTGACTGAAGTATCACATAGCCAAGACACGTTTTATAATAATAACATAATCCACAGAAGTCCCACTTTCCTGTTTCTGACACTGTAACCCAGTTGGCTACCTGTCCCAGCTGGCAACAACAAGCAAAGAGGAATCACATGAATCAAGTTTTTCAGAATTCACTGGCATACGATGGATAACAACATGTCCTTGACGTGAAAACTGAGCTAATGGGATAATCGACCGCTGCTGTGGTGTCACTGCGACCGCAACCAACCAGGAAATTCAATCAAGTTAGCAAAGCTTGAGGGGCTTCTATTTATAAATGTGTGTTGTGCAAGCTTTGAGGATCTTACACTGAGAAGTGGATGTAGACAAAAAAGGCCAAGAGACGATGAACTGTCTTGTCTTGCGGCCCTGAATGAGCCTTTATGAAAGGATCTGCTGGAATGTCCCACTTAATGGTCAAAAACGGCAACAGCTGACTGATACCGCAAAGGTCACCATGCATAATCTGAGTCACACACACAGTACAGGACCAATGCCAGACATACACACTTGAGCTCAGACAAAAACTAGTGATTAAAAAATCAATCAGAACAGATTTCTGCATCAGTGTCCACACAAAATCCACAGATGGATGCGAGGCTTTCAAACTTACCAGACTTCACAAGCTGAAGCATCCACAGTCAGACCTGAGCTCCCAGCATCCCTCAGTTCAAGTTCAAAGGACGGGACAACAACAAAGAATCTCCACCTACAACCAGGTCGAACGGTGAAGACTTGTGAGTGAAGTCCAGGTCAGAGCGCTGATGTCCATGTGAAGGACTGAAGTAAGTGGCAGGTTCGGACCAAGAGAGTAAAAACAACCAACGATCCTCACATCCCCTCTCCCTCCTTTTCCTCTCTTTCTCCTCCCTTGCTCCTCTTGCTGGAAGACACAACATGGCTATTTCTCCCTCCTGCACTCTGCATTTCTCTCCCTCCCCTCTTTCCCTCTCTCTCTCTCTCTCTCTCTCCCATCTCATTCTTTCCCTGCCTCTCTCGCCCCCTCCCAAGCAGGATGTGTGAGTCAGTGAGAGAGGAAGTATTGTGAGAGCAGATAAAGAGGTGGACGGCTGCTAAAATAATACCCAGAGTTCCACACTGTTATTGTTTGACGGAGGGAAAATGCAGAGGTACTTCCTTGTGTGTGTGTGTGTGTGTGTGTGTGTTAGCGTGCATGTGTGTTTGCAGAGCATGAAAAAGAGATCGAAAGAGTAAAGAAAGTAGAGACGCTGGACAGACAAGGGGCTTTTTCACTTTGGCGGAGAGACGAGAAAAACAAAATGTGGTGAAAGAAGAGGGACTGTAAGAGAGGATGGGAGGTCAGCTGAAGAATAATTACAGACACAAAAGAGTGGAGGTGATGGATGAACAGGAGAGAGAGAGAGAGTACAAGAGTGCAGCACTCTGCTGATAAAGTCACATTATTGTCTCATCCTGTAAATGGCAAATATGAGAGCAGCTGTGCCAAGTTTGGGTACCGAGCTGACCAAATTCTGTGTCCATCTCCATGCAAACGCCTGGTCCAATGGGTATTTTGCAGCATGACAGCTTAGTTTTACTACAGCTAACGTTAGCAACTGCTAACTAGCATCAAAAAACTGCATCCATTAGAGGTTACTAATCACACAGATGTTACATTTACAGCATTTTTTTCCCTCTAAATGACTTTCTTAAGGGTCAAATTTCCTCTCTTTTCATATCCATCCAGCCAATTTCACACTACACAACACAGATGTTAACCAGGTCTGACAGGTGAGATGTAGAAAGCCTAAATAGACACAACATTGTGTGGTATGACCGACTCGGATTTAACGTTTATTAGCCGCAGCTGATAAAAATCAGCATGTGACATGAGAGGGCACCTTCAGCAGTGTCTGGTTAAAGTGAGAAGACTGTATCAGTGACGCTGTTCCCTCAAATATTTTGACCAGACTTGAACCTCGCAGAGCAAACTTCCAAGAGGTGTGAGTGTCCGACATTAGCGGTGTTAAAGTTTAACCAACCACAGAACGGCAGACACTTAATAACATGAGGCCCTCAGCAGGCTTCAAAGGATTTCCTGTAGACTTATATCTCCTGCAGACTCCATGAAAGTGTGTGTGTGTGTGTAGTACATGCATGGGAGCAGATTCCTTAAATTCTCTGCCGTCTCTTTAAGGGTGAGGGGTTAACTATGCTAGAAAGCCTAAACAGCCTCACCTCCTCCCCTCTATCCCTTTGTGTTAGCCTGATTAGAATCTATTTGTTTGCTTTATGGGTCTCTCTAGTGTGTGTGTGTGTGTGTCTGCATGCAATCAGACCCCTGTTTGTTTCCCTTGCAGGTCCCTCATCACCCGTGATTATGGATTTCTGAATGACAAACACACTTGTAGACATGTGTAGACACACACATGCTGATATGCCAGGTACATCCAGGGTTAAACTCTCATAGACACACACACACTCAGACATTTTACATACCAGGTAATCAGTACAGTGAGACTAGGCTCATACCAGAGTTTGATGGCAGGAAGGGTGAAGTCCAGTTAAGACTCAGCAGCACAATGTGCTGTTTGTGACCGCTTGATCCCTTAGATTAAGTGTGTGTGTGTGTGTGTGTGTGTTAAGAATGAAAAGTGATTTTAGTAGAGGACATCATGAGCTGCAAACATCAACAAAATAGGCTCATTTTGTGCCGATAAACAGTTAAAAAAATAACGGTGAATATTACTTTAAGGAGGGAAGAGGCACAGACAGCAGTGAAGTGTCTGTCCATAATAACAACATGACAGCTGCTGTGAGTCAGAATCAAAGTCTGCAGATTAACAACAGCACCGAAAGGTGCTGACGTGTGGGTCTAAAGTGAAGAGTACACACTGGAAGAAATCAGTATCAGCTGATTTACAGTGCAAAACAATCACACAGGAATGGAAGAGCTGAAGAACCATGTGAGCAAAGAATTGATTAGATCTGGCAAGTTTCTAACGTCCTCCTGCGTCAGCTCCTGACCACACGTCCCGCGGATTGGATTAATTCATGGTGCTTCCTGCAGCACTGACTGTATCTGAATGTCAACATAAAACTAAAACTTAAAAAGACACACACATCATGCTCTGACTGTTAGTCAGTTCTTAAGTGAGACCTTATAACCCAGCTTGTTTTGTTGTTTTTTGTCTTCCCTCCATCTCTTAACACCACTTCCCCTGCTGTTAACAGACTAAACATGAAACATTTAGGAGCAGGAAGAAATGTCTGAAATTAAAAATTGTAATAGGAGCTGATGGCACGTTCCAAACAATCTGGACGCACACACAAAACATCGACGTTGTCCATCTCCGTGTGTGTGTGTGTGTGTGTGTGTCTGTAGAGTCAGAGCAGTGTCATGTATCATGGAGTTGCGGTTTAATGGACCAGTTAATAAAAACCAGGCCAGAGCAGACAGACGAACTGTAGCAGACCACACGCATAGACAAGGCGCACACACACACACACACACACACACTGATAACAGCGATGTTAAATATCAGTTAGACCAATGCTGTGGTACTGTTTGCATGTATTTATCAAATAAAAAAAACTATTACAGCCATTATGAATCATCGATGATCATGGCAGATTTAACAGTATCATAACCACAATCTTCATCAGTCAGGGCTCTAATCAGAGCCAGGATTGCCCATGTGTGTGTGTGTGTGTGTGGGGAAGAGGTCTTAAGGAATGCCAGGAATGTCTATTGTTCAGTTTGGGAAGAACTGAGGGGGGGGGGGGGGGCAGACATTGTGTTTCATGGTTCTTGGCACCGCAGACCTCAGTCTTGCCCCGGTCTCCAGGGACCATGTGGTGGAAAAAAACCCAAACAAGGGGATGTGTGTGTGTGGTGTGTGTTTATTAGTGTGCACTTTCTGCCCATCCATCTGTCTGTGGTAAAATTCCAAACAATCAGAAGAAGTGTGTGTGTTTTATGTGTTTCTGGGCCCAAAAATATCTGAAAGAAGCAACAAGACAAACAAAAAAAAAACAACAAGAGCGACTCAGCACGTAGCTGGAGAAGAGCTGCTGGAGGTCTCTCTCCTCCAGGAAGACAAATGTTTCAAGTGAAAACCAACAAACAGGAGGTAAAGATGTAGGATTTTATCCATCATCAACACTATCACATATACAGACATCACTGCAAGCAGCTTAGCTGGAATGTTAAGGTTTTATTTCACCTATATCCCTCAGAACCCCGTTTCCATCCTTTCATCTTCTTTTAGTCTTCTTTTATGTTTAGCTAATGTGGAGCGTAGATGAAAGAGCGAGCACAGATGAAAGAACCTTGTCATAAAGTCCTGTTTACGCTGTCAGACCATCAAACATGATGTCAGCCTGTCTTGTAATTATCATTTTAATTTCCTGATGCACACCCATGCTGCCACGTAACTCACGCTGCTTGTCCCCCGACCCAGTCTGTGGGATCTGAACAAGCTTCTGCTTTTGTCCAACATTCCCACTCACTCTGCAGAAAGTAGAGTCCGACCGATGCCTCTCATAGCCTATAGACAATATCGGCATCGGTGGATAATAAGGCATCATTACTTTCCACTTCTCACAATCATCACAACAAAACACGGCCATACTGCAGAACAATAATCCTTCTCTTTTATTACAGCCTGTGTGTCTAGATAACCACGCACACCTGCATGTAAAGAGCAGCTTCCTCTTCCATCAGCAGCTGTAAATAAACTGTTTAGTCTTTGTTCGCTTCCCATTAAACTTGCCTCTTGTT